>NW_026111707.1:0-90000 GCF_024679095.1 Eriocheir sinensis
CGTGACAAAAGGAATGCTTGATTCAGCCCTATTATAATAATTCATTGACTTTATTTCAGCAGTAATCATTTATAAACTGCCCATGAAAGTTGTTCTGGTAAGAGTATATAACTGCAAGTGTGCACACAAACATTGTCCTCAGAACTTAAGTTTGTGCGCGATGATATAGGTGTTCTGGATAAGACAACCGAGGAGCACACAGACCGCATTATTATCAAACTGATGGTCCACATTCAAGTTGACAGTACTGAAAAAGAAGAAAAAAATCTGGAGTTAGACAAGTTCCCTCTCAAGGGAAGTCCTTGACTGAAGTACAAGAAACAAAGGTAAGATTGGCTGGGAAGACAGGCATTGCAGGACTAGGTTAAAAGCTGCAGAGCGATTAACCTCTGACCTTACTATCATTTCCGATTGGGGCAAAATAAACTTAGTTTCCCTCAATGCCTCAAAATCTCAATTTCTTCACCTATCAACTTGACACAACCTTCCAAATCACTATCCCCTATTCTTCAACAACACTCAACTGTCCCTTTCATCCACAATTAATATTATTGGCCTTTACCTATCTAAAAATCTAAATTGGAAACTTCATAGCTCCTTTCTTACTAAATCAGCATCCTTGAGGTTAGGTGTTCTGTACTGTCTTGGCCAGATCTTTTCTCCCTCACAGTTGCTATCTATTTATAAGGGCCTTGTCCGTCCCCATATGGAATACGCATCTCACACTCATGTCCCTTTTGGACAGTGGAGTCAAAGGCTCTTTGTCTTGACAACTGCCCTGCTCTTTCTCGCGGGGCTGCGCCACATTTCCTACGCCACATTTCCTACAGGACACATCCCCTACAAATTTAGCCCTTTTTAAAGTAGTGACATTTCCTACAGAGATACAGCATATCTCCTACACACAGTAGGTGTAGGAAATGTGCTTGACACTTGTTTTTGTGTAGGAAATATGACTGCCTAAGTCTAGGAGCTGCGGCAGTATGGCGCATCCGTCATAACTCCTGCAGTTATACTGTCATATCTCCTACAAATATTATATATTAATTAAAATGGCACTTTTTATTTTTCACTAAAACATGCTTTTTAAATGAAAACTTCAAGCCTATCATGAATTGCAGTACGACGAGTGGGACATGTTGCAGGGTTGTTATTATTTATTACATACAAATATTATATATTAATTAAAATGGCACTTTTTATTTTTCACTAAAACTTATGGAACTTTTTTTTATTTTTCATTAAAACATGCTTTTTAAATTGCAGTACGACAAGTGGGACATGTTGCAGGGTTGTTATTATCTGCTGCGGATACAAGGATATTTATGCAATTTGCACAGGAGGAAGCGTGTCGGCAGGGCAGAAGAACAACTATCCTTTCCCTTCGCCTTAAGCAGATGCTGCACCGAAGTTCGGGAGGAACATCTTGTGTACCAGCTGCGTTGTTGTCAGGGCCCTGATGCTCATCCCCACTCTCATCACCACTGTCTCCAGGAAGTTGAAATGCTGAAACAGAGCTATCAAATGTGTAAGCGACAGCATTGATGTATTGGGTCAATGTGTATGTTCCATTCTGTAATTGTTCTTTCAAGTTCAGCCTGCGCTCAATGTTTCTGACAAATTTCTGCTTTTTCGGACGAGTGATGTCCAAGCCAGCATCCACACGTTCAATGTCCTTTGTTGTGTCCGTTATCAGATTATTCAGATGTGTTAGGAATGTGTAGATGTTTGGCTTGTGCCGGCGGACAATGGCTTTCAATCTGCTGTGATATGACTCTGCATCATTGTTAGTTCTACGAGAAAAATTGAAGACAGATATCCGTTGTGGAGTGACTTTTCGAATCCAGTACTCTGTGATGTAGGTTTTGAATGCAGTAATTTTTGTCTGTGAATGATCATTCACATCAAAATTTTCTTGGAACAGAGAGTCAACTGCTTCATGCATCCGGTTGGCTGGCACATAACTTAGTGTCATTATCTTTTTGACCCACTTATTAAACTGCTTGTTGTCGTTGTAAAGTTCAGTTAGCCCCAGTTTCTGAATTTTCCGGTACAGGTTTTGTGAAAAGTGGAACTGACAGCCCCCAATCTGAACCTGTGGCCAGCAACAGCGAATTGCTTAACCAAAACTGCTTTCAAAATCACCCATTGCTTGTTCGGGATTCAGGTTGGGGATGAGTTCCTTCACTTTTTGCATTGCGAGATCATACAACTTCTGAGACTTTGAGGTCATCAAGGTGAAGATGAGTGGGAATGAATGACCTCTGTAAAAGTCAAGCAATGTGAAGAGCTGGTAGAAGAGTGCAGGCACAGTGTAAAAAGTACCATCAAAATTCCATTCCTTAATTGTGGTCATCAGTGGTACTAGGGTTAGAGAATAAAAAATCAATGCCAAATGACCACTTCCCTGATCTGTGATGACAGATCTGAGGTTTCCGTTAAAGGCCTGGGCCTCTGGGCTTTCTAGAATGTTGGCACACTCCTCTGCAGTTTGTGGTTGCCTAGGTTGAATTCGGCGCTTGGCTCGAAGCATGCTGCGCTCTACAGATGAGAAAGACACATCTGCTCCATGTTGGTGATGTCTTGTTACCCGCCTGAAAATCTCAGACCTCAAACCTCAAACCTAAACAGCCTTCCCTCTTAAGAGTGTTCTTAAAATCTGTTGCAGCAAAGTCGGATGCCTCATGGTTGTGGCCTTGCGTTGCTCTGATGACACCAGTTGTCTGTAAATAATGGAAAGGGCATTAAACTCGTTGTTGTGGTCACAGAACAACTCCTCACACCACCACATTTTACAACTGTCTTTACCTCCGACAATACGGCTCTTCCTCCACAACTGGGGTGCTGAATGCAACGCAGGTACAGTTTGTTGTTTCTTGCCACATTTCGGAGGTACCGGAATCCAGAGTTGTCTGTGTAAACCACTGCATTGAAGCGGATGTTCCCCTCAATACTAGCCATGCTTGGTCCAGGAGCTGTGGACTACAAAATATGCCGTCTGTCCCGTCGAATGGAGAAACAAATACTGCTGGGTCGAGACTAAACTCGACTCATGTCTGAATGTGAACGATACTGCGCAGAACGGACGTATAACAAGCTAAGTACTTGTTGACTGGTCAAGGTCGTCAGGAGTGTATTGAGTACAGAGGCACCCCACTAGGGGGGTGCGCCTACACAGTTTAGGAAATGTGACAGAACAGATTATTGTGTGTAGGAGATATGCTGTATCTCTGTAGGAAATATGTCACTACTCGAAAAATGCTAAATTTTTAGATGTGCCCTGTAGGGAACTCATTTTTTTTGTTGGAAATAAGCTGGAGACTTGTTTTTGTGTAGGAAATATGACTACACCTATGTGTAGGATATGTGGCAGTACTACAATTATTGTAGGTTTGTAGGAGAAGTGACTACGCCCCTTTCTCGCAAGCTTCCTCCCCTCAAACTCCACCCCGATATTGCTTCACTTTCTATCTTTTATCGCTACTTTCATGCTCACTGCTCTTCTGAATTTACTAACTGCATGCCTCCCCTCCTCCTGCCGCCCTGATGCATCCGACTTTCTACTGCAGCTCATCCTTTTTTATACATATCACTTATGCAAGAGTTAACCAGTATCCTCAATCTTTCATTCTTTCTACTGGTAAACTCTGGAACAGCCTTCCTTTATCTGTATTTCCTCCTTCCTATGACTTGAGCTCTTTCAAGAGGAGAGTATCGCAACGGCTCTCCTTCCATAATTGACCATTCTATGACACTCGATCTTTTTGCAGGGGCAGCGAATAGCAGGGTTTTTTGTTTGAATTTATTTTTACCCTGGAGCTGCTTCCTTTGCTGAAAACTATATATATATATATATATATATATATATATATATATATATATATATATATATATATATATATATATATATATATATATATATATATATATATATATATATATTGAAGAATGGGGTGAAAGAGGAAAGCATTGAAAATATTTCACTTTTCATGAACATGTTATAAATAAGCCCCGTCTGTACACTATGACAAAGATGAGAAATAATCATCGGAAATGCTTAGGAAATCATTCTCAAATCATGAACATGAAATTTGAAAGATTACTGAACACCAGCTCTGGGTCCCCCTCCTCTAAGGAGTATTAGCCGCTCATGGCGAGGGTGTCATGGATGCTAAGCCACTCATTGTCGCCCAGTATATGTCAGCGGTCGAGTGCCTGACTAAAGAACTGCAATGGAGGTTAGTCAACACATATGACAGGTCCTTCACAGGACTGCTTCCCAGCAACAGAAGAAAGGTGTTGGTATTTGAGAGAAGCAGGAGTGAAGTGGTTAATATTAATTGTTCATACAGGGTGAAAGTTGAATGTCCAAAAGAGTGTAACATTAAGCTGAATGGAAAAAGGATGTAGGAGGTGAATGAATTTCAGTATCTAGGTTTGATCCTGTGCAGACAGGAAGCATGGCAGGTGAGACCAGAGAAAGATCTGTACAGGGGAGAAGAGTGATTGGGTCCCTGGAGAGTATGATGAAAGGACAGTTGACATGACACTGAAAAAGGGATTGCGTGATGGAATAATTGTGCCAATGATCCCTTATGCAAGCAAGACGTGGGCAGGAAATGAAAGCCAAAGATCCAGGATACAGGCAGTAGAAATGTGATTCCTAAGAAGAGCTTATGGGGGAAGGAGAATAGATGGTGAAAGTAACGAAAGTGTATATAACAATTATGGTAGGTATGTCAAGTACAGACGAAGGTATGACACGTAGAAAGATTGAGATGGTTAAACGCAGTACCGTGAGATGGTTTGGCCATAAAAAAGGATGCTGGAGAGTGAAAAGATGAAGAGGACGTTCACCAGTAGGATTGCTGCGGTGACTGCAAGAGGACGACCCCCAGTGAAATGGGAGGACTGAGTGCTGCAGTTTGTGAGAGAAAGGAGCGAGAGGAGTGTTAGAGGAAAAGTTGGAAAGTTTGTTTGGTCGGCGCAACATCTATGGTCGTTTGCCGGAGAGAGACAGGAGGGGAAGGAATTATAGAAGGGAACAGATCCCAGGAGATGGGACACAACTCCCAATTAATACCTGGTACCAATTCACTGCTGGGTGGACAGGGGCATAGGGTATTGGAAAAGCCACCCAAATTTTTCCACTCCACCCGGGAATTGAAGAGCGTAAGAAAAAAAGTTTTGTTTAGTCGGCGCAACATCTGTGGTCATATGCCAGTGTAAAAGGATTAGAGGATGCAAGGAGGGAATGTAAGAACAGGTATGAATGGCGATTCTCCTGCTGTGGCCTTCTCCTGGGGCAGTGGTTTTCAACCTGTATATATATATATATATATATATATATATATATATATATATATATATATATATATATATATATATATATATATATATATATATATATATATATATATATATATATATATATATATATATATATATATATATATATATATATAATAAATAAAATGAGAAGAAAATAATGAACCAAATAAACTAGCAAAAAGATATATCCAGAGTATATAATGGAGAGAGAGAGAGAGAGAGAGAGAGAGAGAGAGAGAGAGAGAGAGAGAGAGAGAGAGAGAGAGAGAGAGAGAGAGAGATTTACATAGAAAATCAGACTACACAGACCCCATGGTCCAGCCTAGGTGGTCTGTCCTTAAACCTAAGCGATTCTACATTAATCAGAAGGCTCTAAAACGATGCATTTCAACTCTAGTTGAAGGAAGTGACGGTCAAGCTTGTTTTTGAAGGAGTCAATCGTGTTACACTGGACCACTGACGGTGGGAGCTTATTCCATTCTCGCACTACAACGTTAGTGAAGAAAAATTTGGTGCAGTCTGAGTTTACATTTGAGTTTTATGCCATTGTCCCTCATACGCAAAGTGTCATCGATCATAAACAATGTTGATCTGTCTACATTCGTTAAACCATCAAGTATTTTAAAACATTCGATCACTTTTCCTCGGAGGCAACGTTTCTCATGAGAGAACATGTTAAGGGTGGAAAGCCTCTCTTCGTAGGGTTTGTTGTGCAAGGAAGGGATCATTTTCGTTGCCCGACACTGAACAACTTCTAATTTAGCAATGTCCTTTGCATGGTGGGGAAACCAAAACTATAAAGCATTTTCCAAGTGGGGTCTGACTAAACTATTGTAGAGCGGAATTATTACATCTTTATTCTTGAATAAGTTTCTAAGAAATTAGCTCTTTTGATATTTGGCACCTTTAATTTATTTTCAGTCACTGTTGTTCGAGCTCTAATGTCGACGAACACTGGTTTATGATCGCAAGGACCTATCTAGGGTTACTGTGACAAGGTCTAGTAAGTTATTTTGTCAAGTTGGTTCAGATACCATTTGGCTTAGGTAATTTCCTGAAAATTCGATCATTCTATGTGACTCCTTCTGTACCTGACAGCGTTACCCAGTCGATATGGGGGAGGTTAAAGTCTCCTAATATCAGTGAGTCGCTGTTATTAACCTAAGAAAGCCCATTTCATATTTTATCAAGTTTTCTTTGTCCAATTACAATATATATATATTTGGTAATACAATTTTAAGCAACTTTTACGGAGAACTTTTTCTTTTATATATTTTACTTTTTGCACAAAAAGGGTGTCACCTAGAGGTAACATTGGGCAATGACACAACGAAGTCGTTAAAAAAAAACTTTTCTTTATATTCCAGATATGTTTTCTGTATTCATGTCAACATGTCTCCTTTCAGTATTAAGTTATGTGTTTTTTAGCATAATTATATTAGAACAGAAATAAATATATAACTCACATACAAAAACATTTTTTAGGAAAATATCATTATTCCATGAATAGTGGACAAATTGCAATGAAGAGTTTCCTTTTACTAAGTGCCGCAGACTCTTATTTTGTATGAGAGCATACCAACTATGAACACGGAGAACAGCTTTACATTTCCGACACCTGACTGGTTAGTGGTTAGGTCATGAAACTCAGCAACTCTGGCTTTCCTGCAGGGCACTTTTGTGCGTACACCATCATGGTCTTCCTTACCATCTAGTGTACTCTCCTCTTTACACCCCCACCACCTGGACATCTCGTTGACATCCCCAATTTGCCGACTCCCAGCAGATCTAAAGTGTCACAAGTGTGGAGATAGTGATGAATTTCAGAGAATATGTTCCTTCTAATAACTGCTTGAAACATATTAATTGTTCACATCCGGTTTTGATTCGCTAAAAAATGCGAATGTACTTAGGTGTCAAGTACTCTCAACAACAGAACAGAAATGAACACCTTCATTTCTTTGCGAGTTTTGTTTAGTACATGAATTTTTATTCAAAGAATATTTGTGGGAGATTTAGTTTATTTTTTTATATTATTATATTTTTTTTACATCGGAGCCTGTAGCACCGGTAGGCTATCTTGAGGGGCCTGGTGGTCGGCCCCAGCCCATCTTGGTGCAGGCAAGTGTTTATAGTGGCGCCATCTTTTCTTGGCTCATGCTCAACACAAGAGCTCATTCCTGAATGACTTGGACTATTTGTCTATAGTGTGGGTTGATGGGTGGTCTTCATGACAGCATGGGGGTAGTCTTAGGCCACTCGGTGGTGACTGAAAATCCCAGGTGTTAGTGGCAGATTCGAAATAGCGTCGTTCAGAACGCTGTGCACGTGGGGCCCGCACGCTAACCACTCAGCCACAAGAAAATTTATCATAATTGAATTATAGATATTCAAAACACTTAACAGGTGTATCAAATTCTTCATTACAACCTCAAGTATTGTTGCAATCTCATGACGAGTCAAACTGAAACCAGAAAACAATGATCCGCACTCAGTGGAAAAAGACTGAATTGTTGAGTGTATGCCCAATATCACCTCGAGGTGACAGTCGTGAGTTTCATGGAGATTACCTCATAGTAACAAATACTCATTGTGCTGTTACACTCACTAGGTTTTTCATTAAGCATTTAACTGTTGAGAAACACAGAGGAAAAGTTATTTAAAGTTGTTTTTATATTGCAGGAATACATTGTTTTGGCATAGGTAATGGGGGATAAAAAACAGGAGCACTACATGTTCTTTCATCAGATGCCAGAGTTAACGTAAACAAAATATTATTCCCCAGAGCTGAAATATACAAAACAGAAGTGTTAAACTGTGGTGCCCTCGGCTCTCCTGCTCTTCATTTAAGGCATCACTGAGTGTGTGGGGGTTCACAAGAAAACAAAACTAAAAACCATAATAAAAAAAAAATAACTGCGAAACCAATTCGCGGTGTGGAATGGGGTCTAAGACAATCAAGAGAACGTTAAATTACTCTGACAACCCTACTCTCTCCTCGTGTCTGTGTTAATGAAGAAAAAAAAAAAAAGAATTTTGGTAGCGTTTTAAGTACGACACGAAGGAGGAGGGAGTAAGGGTGACTCCTACAATTGATTAACGTGGAATATATTGTAGGGTAGGGAGGAAACAAGCAGTGTTACAGTATATGGTCTCGGTTTATTAGGACACTGGGTATTTATAAATAATCTGCCACCCCTTGAAGAGGGGGGGGGGGGGGGAGACGATTTAACTCAACCTATCCTGTAACGGCGACGGGACAGTGAGTCTTAAAAGGACCAAGGGCGACGGAGGCCTCTATAGTCACAACCCTGTCATTATTCTGTTATTACCAATATTTCAAGATAATGCAATACATACAAATAAATGGGGGGAATAAACATTTATAAATATATAGGCGACGGCAACACTCCCCATCCTTCTACCAGTCACGAAACTCGTCTAGCGACATTCACATCAGCACTTTTCCCTACGTATCTTGATGCGTCACAGAGGCCACGACAGGGGGGAAGATCGCTATACCCCTTACAAACACAACGATTTGACACCCATCCTAACTAGTGTGTGTGTTGGGGAAATAAATTAAAAGGGGCTTCCCAATACGACTGAGGAGGTGGTGGTTACAGGTATTGAGGGATGACTTATCTGCCAGCGAGGTGATGTATCATGGCTCCTGGGCTGGCTGTTCCATTCACAGGGACGGCGAAGGTGCCGTGGGCACCCACTGTTAGCTGTGAGCAGGGCTAAGGGTATCAGATGACTAACTGTGGTAACCCTTATAAATCATGTGAACACTGTAATTTTAACTGGGAAGTTATATCCAGGGAGAACAGCGCCTACCTGCGAGCAGGGCGAAGGGTATCAGATGACTAACCTCGCCCAGCGCGGTGGGGGTGGGGGTTACCTCGTGCAGCCGGAGGGGGTAAGAGAAGCAACGGATAGGAGAGAGGAGGAGTGCGTGCCGCTGATCGCCAGTTACCCTAACTAATAATTATGCAGGGAAGGTTATATCCTTCGACGACGGTTCGAACCTTTCTCGATAGGTTTGTAGAGGAAAATTAATGTCCAGACGTTATTTGCTTGTTTTGGGGGCACTACAAAACAACATTATAAACGAATGATCAATGCAAATGTCTGTAAAGGGTTAGAGATATGACCATTTAAAAAAAATGTCACCAGTAGGTGACATTGGGCTTTCCCGGGTTAAGTGACTGCCTTAAAACGGCATACATTTCAACATATTGGAGTGATTTCCCTTAGAGGTCTGTAGGTAACAGATATATTTAAATTGATTTTTGCAATATTTACTCGCACGAACAAATGTTCAACTTTACTGTCTCTTGGTGTTCTGTCAGTGGGTCGCAAATAGCTTTTGACCAAAAGGGAAACCCCACCACCTCTACGGTTAACACTGTTTTAGTTGAAGAGTCTGTAGCCATCTATATTGTATTCTGAACTTAAATCAATATTTGTGGTGTTGATAAATGTTTCTGTTATAGCAATGACGTCAAAAAATTTCTGTTAGAGCAATACATTTCAATTCATCGAAGTTTCTTAGGCTCTGCGCATTGAAACTAAGGACTTTATTTTGAGGCTTGGTAATTGAGGTGGTGGTACTTGCGGATTCACAGTTTCGCGTTTGTTGCGATGCGTGGCGTCTATTTACACGGGCGGGTTGGAGGGACGTGGCCGAGAGAGTTTTTTTGATCGGGTGTCACGTACTGCGTCGTTTAGGAGCCTTCCGAATCTGGCTGGCCCAGTGGGGGACAGGTGTATTCCGCCCCTGTGGAAGAGCTCACTCTGGCCATAGAAATTGTCCCAGGCATTAAAGAACTCAACGTCAAGCTCCCTGCAAAGAGTCTGTAAGCAGTTGTTGAGGCTGAAAGCCTTGCTGAAGAAGTCACTCTCTGCCCACTTCCGTGGTAGAACTCCTGAAATCGAAATTTTTTTTTTTTTTTTTTTTTTTTTACGTTGTTGCCTATTGCGCCGGTAGGCATCTTCCCGGTGGGGCCTGATGGTCGGCCCAAGGCTTCTTCCAGGTGGGGCCTGATGGTCGGCCCAGCCCGTTCTGGCGCAGGCGAGTGTTTATAGTGGCGCCATCTTGCATTGGCTCATGCTGCCCCCCGGGACTCGTTCTTGATTCGCTTGGACGGCTTCCTCTAGAGTCCGGGTTGATGGGTGGTCTTCAGGACAGCATGTGGGTAGTTTTAAGCCACTCGGCGGTGACTGAAAAATCCGAGTGGTAGCGTGAGGATTCGAACCCGCGTCGTCCATCACGCGGCGAATGTGGGTCCAGTACGCTATCACTTCGGCCACCGCCTACCCTAATGTTAGGGGGATTTAGATTTGTACTGATGGATAAGCCTAGAGTACTTGTCCAGCAGTTCCTCAGACCGGGTTGTGGTGATGGCATTCGTACCTGTGTGGAGAACAAACAGGGAGTCATTAGAAGCCTCAGCGGAGACCTTATCCAGGGCAGCTGTGATGTCGTCAACTCCAGCTCCGGTATAACAATAGTCACACCTACGACGGGGGACTCTGCCACAGGAGAGAGAGAGAGAGAGAGAGAGAGAGAGAGAGAGAGAGAGAGAGAGAGAGAGAGAGAGAGAGAGAGAGAGAGATAAATATATAAAGGTACATTATTTCCTGCTGACATGCAGCACAAACAAAAATGTCAGTAGAAACCCCCACACATGTAGCATGATACATGCTGTTACACAACATACACTTGATCAAACTGCCATTGTCAGACTTGGGCCTCCTACACTGTAAACACAAATCCACAACATAACACTTGCTACTTGTAGGGGTAATGGTAGAGGGAAAGACTGGGAAAGGTTCCAGTACCCCCTTCCGAAAGCAGGATGCAAGGTGGCTCCTCATGTCTTTCTGAACAAAATTTTGAGTTGCAGGTGGGATGCCAAAACAAAGACTGGTAGCAAAAGCAATAGCAAACAAACCACAATCTGAGTGTCCCTCCTGCTGCTGAACTTTTACATATTCTACTTTAAATTGTGAACTACAGTTTAGTAGAGCAGCCAGCTGGCAATCAAATTTGTTTGAGATTCCCAAGCTGTTGTTTAAGCTGTCATAAACCTTGACAGTGTTATCATTACATTGAAGGTTACTTACTGTGAGCCAGTGATTGTTGTGTACATGTAAAATTTGGACAAAGGAATTAGTGGGACTTTTAACATGCACACATTTTGCAGCTTGAAAGACAACAGTAGACTGGAAACCTGAAACATTGAGAAAACTGCTTCCGAGCAAATGCTGTGCATGATCTATGTGTAGGTCTGTCAACCACTTCCCTTCAATGGATACTTCCCTTGCCGCTTCACTTGGATTTCCATGGGCAGGGGCCAGGGGAACCTCTCGTTGCAGGGAAGGAGCCAGGCGAGCTTCACAGTGCTGCTGTCCCTCCAGGCTGTTCAGTTCAGCAGGCAACCTTGGGAAGGGTGAATGATGTGTTAGGGTGTTTACCTTACTGTATCATGGCTCAGCTCAAAAGTTTTGCAGATGCAGTATGAACCCCTTTGTATATTATAAACAGCAGTAATGTCACCACAATCTAAAGTGGACAGTATTGTCAATTTTCTAACACAACAAATGTCTAGCACATACACTGAGGAATTTTAACAGCATACTTTCTTTCACGAAAAGTTGGGCGTGAGTAATACATGGGTATCAAGTAGAGATTATCGTCTTGGACCTTTACCTTTGTCCCGGGATTACGGGAAAAAATTAGCCGTAATCATGGTATCCCTGGAATTCCCGGGATTTTCAGTTGTCTAGAATTGCACATTATACCTAGCTTCCCTTTCAGATTTTTTATGTGCTTAACATTAATAGATATGCAGAAATATTACAGTAGATTGACTGTCTGATTAATTCCACTTAATGTTTTATTCCAAATTTTTCAGCATACACTTTGTTCCTCAACAAAGTAAAAGGAGTAAGAATAAGAGATAAAATTTGCTTCGTTTACTACTTTATATTTGTTCTACTTCTGAATTCCAATGCGAATGACAATATAAATTATAGTTCATTATCGTTGATAAAAAAAAAAAAAAATTGTTTCTATTTCAATATTTATACGGATGGCGTTATGAGAGAAATGAAGGGCAAAGTTGGGGAAGTTGGAGTAAAAATGTTTGCTGAGGGAAGGAAGTGGGTACTGAATTCAATACTGTTTGCTGATGACATAGTGCTTATTGCAGAAAATGAAAGTGACTTACAAAATTTGGTCAGTGTTTTTGATAGTGTCTGTAAAATGAGAAAGCTGAAAGTAAACGTCAACAAAAGTAAAGTGATGGTTTGTGAGCGAAGTAGAAGTGAGGTTGTAGATTTTGTATCCCCATATAGAATGGGAATTGAATGTGAAAAGTAATGCAAAATAATTCTGAATGGTGAAGAAATGGAGAAGGTCAACGAGTTTAAGTACCTTGGATCAGTTATGTGTAAGCATGGTGGTATGGAGGGAGAGATAAGAGAAAGGGCATTGCAAGGAAGAAGGGTGGTAGGGTCTTTGGGACGAATCACGAATGGCAGAAGTGTGAGCATGGAGGTAAAGAGGGATTAGAGAAATACAATAATAGTACCAACCCTCACATATGCAAGTGAAACGTGGGCCTGGAATGAAAGTCAGAGGTCAAGAGTTCAGGCAGTAGAAATGAGTTATTTGAGGAGTGCTTGTGGTGTGAGTAGAATGGATGGAATGAGATACGAAAGTGTGTATGAGCGTTTTGGAATGTGTCACGGGGGTGAAGGGAAGAAGTGTGGAGTGGTGGAACAAATGAAGTGACATACTTTAAAGTAGTTTGGCCACATGGAGCGAATGGAGGAGAGTAAGATGACCAGAAGGGTGTATGTGAGTGAGATAGAGGGAGGGAATGCTAGAGGACGACCTCAAGTGAAATGGAGAGATAGGATGCAAGAGTATGTGAGGGAGAGGGGTGAAAAATCAGTGAGGAACTTTGAGCAGGCAAGGATAGAGTCTGGATAGAGAAAGTTGGAAGCTCTTCTGCCATGGCCATCCTTTTGTGGGAGCTCCTAGGAGCAGGCGTCGATGAAATGATGATGATGATGTTTCCATTTATACTCAGTGCAATGAAAAGAGAACTTAATGACAGGAAATGTAGTAAAAATAATCAGTAGCTAAAACATTGGGAACTATGACAACACTGTTCAGCTGTGTGGGCAGGCAGGCAGACAGACAAACAGACAGTTTGCTGTCAACCATCACTGGTCGGCCACTCACGCGAGGAGGGAAAGTGTGCTGCTTTTTTTTGCAATTTTGTTAAGTTGTTACGCTCATTTCAATGCCGTATACATACAGCAACGTGGAATATGCAAACATGGTGTTCATTATACGAGCTGTGTTACGGGTAACGGGAGTGCCATGGCTGCTTTATAATACTCAAGAGAATACCTAAACAGTAAATCCTTCCTTCACACACACACACACACAAAACATTCCTCACAGGACACCCTGTATATGAATATAAATAGAACCACAAGTCCACAACCATCCTGCAGTCAAATTTGCCCCTATTTTTGTACTTAATTTCATTCCAGGATTTCCAGGGATGGATGTGCAAAAATATCCAAGGATTATTAAACCTTGAAAATTGTCCGGGATTCCGGGAAACAATTCCTAGTATCAAGTATGTCAAAAAGTTTAAACTATATCACCCTCACTGGTTTGCTTGTTTGTTTCCCTTAGTTTCAGTCAAGCTCAGAAACTTCGCACAACAAATTTCTGAGTCAGAAAAAAAAATAATATAGTTCTGTAAGTGACTTCTTACTGCGAGGTATCAGGTGATGGCTGTACAGGTCCCTGAATGCTGGAGGGCTGCAGTCCATCTCTGTGGTCCAATAAGTGTCTGAAAGATGGTTCATGAAAAATTCTAACTTCTAAATAAAGCCTACCTTCCTCTTCTACCCTGAACCCTCCTGACAAGAGAGTAAGATATGAATGATTTTCAATTATATATTGATGGGCTGGGAAAAAAATACTCACCTATGAGTGATTACTGTAATTACACCTCAGTACAAGCTATATGCAGGTTAGTCAAACACAAAACTATGATAATTACCTGCTATCATTACATGTTCAAGATTTTTCTACACTTGTTACAAAAATGCTTAACATTACATGCAAACACAGCCATAAATTACAACAAGTTGACTGCTCAAACCATATGCAATGAAAATTACTTACTTATCAAAGTAAAGCATTATAAGCACATGAAGTATGAACATATAGTTAAATAAGAAAGGAACACCACATGTTTTTCAGTAAGGCCTTCAGTTTTTTTTTTTTTTTTTTCAGTAAGGCCTTCAGCCTAAACAACCGCTTACAGACTCTTTGTAGGGAGCTTGACGTGGAGTTCCTAAACGCATGGGACAATTTCTATGGACAAAATGAGCTCTTCCACAAGGACGGATTGCACCTTTCTCCCATCGGGGCAGCCAGACTCGGAAGGCTCCTCAACGAAGCAGTGCGTGTCATCCGAGCAAAAAACGAGTCACGGCCACGTCCCTCCACCCCGCCCGTGTAAATAGACGCCGTGCATCGCAACAAACCCGTAACCGTGATCCCGCAAGTACCACCACCTTTATTACCAAGCCTCTAGATAACTTAAAAATCCTTAGTTTCAATGCGCGTAGCCTAAGAAACAAATTTGATGAACTGAGATGTCTTGCTTTAACAGAAAATTTTGACATAATTGCTATAACCGAAACATTTATCGACACCACAAATATTGATTTAAGTTCCGAATACAACATAGATGGCTACAGACTCTTCAACAAAGATCGTGTAAACCGTAGAGGCGGTGGCGTCGCCCTTTATGTCAAAAGCTATTTGCAACCCACTGACAAAACAACGGGAAACAGTAACGTTGAACATTTGTGCGTGCGAGTAAACATTGCAAAAGTCAATTTAAATATATCTGTCACCTACAGACCTCCCGGGCAATCACTCGATGACGACCTTGAAATGTACAGCGTCTTAAGGCAGTCACTTAATAACAGCGACTCACTGATATTAGGAGACTTTAACCTCCCCCATATCGACTGAGCGACACTGTCAGGTACAGAAGGCGAGTCACAGAATGATCGAATTTCTAGAAGAAAATTATCTAAGCCAAATGGTTTCTGAGCCAACTCGACAAAATAATATACTCGACCTTGTTATAACGACCCAAGATAACCTAGTCAGTAGTGTCACGGTAGGAGAACACCTCGGTTCTTGCGATCATAAATTAGTGCGCGTCGACATTAAAGCTCAATCATCAGTGACTGAAAATACAGTAAAGGTGCCCAATTTCAAAAGAGCTAACTTCGTAGAAATCCGACAAAAACTATCAGAAATACAACTATCAGATGACGGCAACGTAGAGGAAGCCTGGCTAAGCCTTAAAAATCACTTACTCACTAAGCAGAACACATTCGTCCCCTTGTGCGAGAAGCGAATTAACACTAATAAAAGCCCACCGTGGTTTAATAGCGAAATTAAACAATCAGTCAATGAGAGAAAATTGTTTTACAGGTTAAAGAAAGAACAAAGCACGCCCGAAAACATTAGACTTTATAATGATGCCAGGCGACGAGTAAAAAGACTAGTAGGTCAGGCAAAGCGTAGATACGAAGAAAATATTGCAGCCAACTGTAAAAATAATCCGAAATCTTTCTTCAGTTACATAAACAACAGAAAGGCGATCAAAAGTGATATTGGACCTTTAACAAACAGCGACGGTGCACTAGTGACTGACAGCCAACACATTGCAAACCTCTTAAACAATTACTTTTCCTCGGTGTTTAATACTAACAGTCTTCCTCTCGCTACCACCAACACCAGTACTATTGTAAATCTCGAGCATGCATTGCCTAATTTTGAAATAACAACCGATGAAGTCCTTAAAGCTCTCCATTCACTTAAAACAAATAAAAGTCCTGGACCTGACAAAGTATATCCAACTCTGCTGAAAGAAACAAAGAGCGAAATACTCTCCTCCCTCACAACCGTATTCAATATGTCCTTGCGACAAGGCATCGTCCCTTCAGATTGGAAAAAGGCTAACGTGACACCGATTTTCAAGAAAGGAGACAAAAAAGTACCAGGTAATTACAGGCCCATTAGTCTAACTTCGGTTGTAGGTAAGCTACTTGAGGGCATAATTAGAGACAAAATTGTGAGTTACCTTGAAAGCTACTCATTGATTGGGGACTCACAACATGGCTTCCGAAACAAAAGATCCTGCCTATCAAACCTATTAACCTTTTATAACGACCTCTTCACTGTTTATGACGTAACCAAATCACTGGACGTAGTCTATCTTGATTTCCAGAAAGCGTTTGATAAAGTCCAGAAACTTTGTATTCAAGAATAAAGATGTAATACTCCCGCTCTACAACAGTTTAGTCAGACCCCACTTGGAATATGCGGTACAGTTTTGGTCTCCCCACCATGCAAAGGATATTGCTAAATTAGTAGGTGTTCAGCGTCGGGCAACGAAAATGATCCCTTCCTTGCGCTACAAATCCTACGAAGAAAGGCTTTCTACCCTTAACATGTTCTCTCTTGAGAAACGTCGCCTCCGAGGAAAACTGATCGAATGTTTTAAAATACTTAATGGTTTCACGAATGTAGACAGATCAACATTGTTTATGATCGATGACACTTTGCGCACGAGGAACAATGGCGTAAAACTCAGATGTAGACACGTAAATTCAGACTGCACCAAATTTTTCTTCACCAACGTTATAGTGCGAGAATGGAATAAGCTTCCACCATCAGTGGTCCAGTGTAACACGATTGACTCCTTCAAAAATAAGCTCGACCGTCACTTCCTTCAACTTAATATCAACTAGAGTAGAAATGCAACGTTTTGGAGTCTTCTGATTAATGTAAAATCACTTAGGTTTAAGGACAGACCACCAAGTCTGGACCATGGGGTCTGTGTGGTCTGATTTTCTATGTAAATGTATGTAAATCACAACCGCACAACTTGTAATAGCTGTACACACCTGTCACAGTGCAACTGGCTCTGGAGGAATGGCCTCAGGTTGTTGTATGGAGTACGGCTCTGAGCTTCTTCCCATTACTCACAGCCTCAAGTGCCACACGGTTTGAGGAGTCGATGTCAAGGACTCTGTTGAGTGTCAGTAGGTTACAGAAACCTAAATGACAAAAATGGAGCACACACAAAAATACAATTCCTTTTAACATCAGTACTCACTTGTATGGACCAGTCCACTTCTGCTCCATTTTCCCACCCTTCCGAGTCTCATTGCGAAGGTTTCTTTTAAGAACCTTCATCCCTACACAGAAGTTGAGGGTCTTCACTCCTCTTGCTTTCCTGTTCCTGTACTCAGCCTTCTGCTTTTCTTGGGCTGCTTCAACTCTCTGTTCCCGCTGCATAATAAAAGTAAAAGCATAATCATTGATAGCACTATAATGACCGGATTGATTGTACTGAAATATAAATTTCCTCGTGCAAAAGATGCTTGTAATGTATGGTACAATATGGATGAAAGAATGATCCTATGTAGCAGGACTTGAATTGGAGTCAACGTCGAGTGTTTAATCTGGCCATATATCTGCAGTCATTACATTGAAATAGTTTGGAGACCGAATAAAGTCGGGCTAAAGCAGAGTCAGTCTGGCAATGAATGTACTATGCTGAAACATAAATTATAGCATCAATGTAAAAGTTATGGTATTTTTCTTCGGTACTACTGCCAGACTTAAGAACATTAGCATCAGGAAATATAACACATGACGTCTTCAGCCAGACCTTGGAGTGCAGTTCTTCACGCCTCTGGTCCTGCTCATTGACACACTCCGCAATGTCCTCGGAAGAGGGCAGTTCAATAAGTTCTTCAAAGAACTGAAACAAAAAGAAACAGCAAAAGAAGATTACTTGAGAGGCACTAGACATATTCTTCAATTCTTGTGAGATATACACTTTTCTTCCAGAATTTGCACATTACATATGAATCTACTTTCTACTTACTTCTGGTGTGGTGCTCCTTCCCTCTGTTTGTGCAGAAGCCTCAGGAGCAAATGTATTTTCTTCCTAAAAAGAATTATTTCAATAAATTGAACTGAAATTACGGTCATTAGGCACAAGAACAACTCTTCATATGTTTTTGGCTTGTGATTGAAAGTGATGGCTTCATATTTTAATGGAGCCAATAGGAGATGATTTCTTCTATTAATTCAAACACTGGTGGTTACCTGGTGAAGTGGCCGGTGCTCACGAGCAAACATCAACCGGAAAGGTGTGAACCTGGTGGTCCGCTGCTTTTGGGTGCGGATGCTATAGGCGACTTCATCCAGGAAGTTTGGCCAGTCAGTCTTGGTTGCGTTGCAGAGCTTGGAAAGCCTGGTCTCCAGAGTCTGGTTAACTCTCTCTGCCAGTCCATTAGTCTGCGGATGGTAGGCAGACGTGATACTCCTCCGGATCCCGTAGAACTTGCAGAGTTCGTCGTTGATCTGTGGGGAATGAAGAGGTCAAAGTAGCAGCAATAATACAACAGGTGTTATAATAGTATCAGTTGTTTGCAGTGTCAATAATACCTGAGGTTTGTTCAGCATCTTAGAGCTAACGAAGCATTAGATGATGTAAATGTCCTCCTCTGACGACTGTATTGGTAATAATGCAGCTCTCAGGTATACCTGAATATAACATTACATCCTGACGACCATTCCAAGAATTACAACAGAAATAACAGTAACATAAAGACTTACCGAGGAACAAAACTCACGTCCCTGATCAGTCAGGATCCATGCAGGGTTGCCCCACCTAAGGAAGGCAAATGTCATTACACATATGAAAAAAAAAAAAAAAAAAATCTGCATCTTTTGTATCACATTCTTATATTATGCCTAAACATAATCAACTGATGGTAATGACTGTCTGTTATGATTAAATTTCATAATTAGTGCAAACAATATGGCAAGGCAAAGAACTTTTATACAAGAACTAAAGTGAACTTTTAATTGAAATAAAATTGATGAAATAAAACAGTTGTGAGAAGCAATAAACATGCATTGATGAGAAAACATGCTGCAACCTCAAAACAACTGTGGTAATACATGATTAAAGAAATAATGATTACCAGTAGCAAACTCATTAGCTTGGACTCATTCCGTTTCACTAATATTCAAAATAGGGAAAATATCGTGGATGGATTGTATGACAGAATTTTTTTTAAATTATTCTACCAATGATGAATATGTTTTGTTTATTACATCAGATTGTTGAATGTTCGCATCATTTTTTGAAGGCAAAAAATCTGTCACGGTGATGATGAGGTAAACTTCAAAGGAAAACAATGAAAACTGAATTAATCTTGACATCAGGATACCTTTTTCTAAGATGGATTGTTTAGCATCCAAACTGACTATTTGAAATTACATTCATAAGTAGTGATGACATGGCAGTAAATAATTCATCCAAGTGCGGAAACTAATGATAAAAATTTACCTGTGGATAAAGGAGCGTATGCACCTGGACACCCCATAAGCTGTCTTATCTCTAAGTGGGAAGAAGTCGACAAACTTTGTGTAGAAGTCGACAAACGTGCAAATGTACCTGTAGCCTTCATCACTAACAGCCATTGGACCTGGATAGTTTAATAAAGCAGGAAGCAAAAAATATATCATGCAAAGCCATCAAAACCCAACATAACCAATTACATTAGCTTGTGCAGACACTAGGTAAAGCTAGATAAATCACCCATGCTAGATCAAATTATTCAGGCAAAGAGAAAGTGCATTATAACCCAGAAGAGAGAGAGAGAGAGAGAGAGAGAGAGAGAGAGAGAGAGAGAGAGAGAGAGAGAGAGAGAGAGAGAGAGAGAGAGAGAGAGAGAGAATTATTGTGTTTCATGAACAACAATGAGAGCTAACTACCATGCATCAGAAAGCATTGTTCTTCTCATATTTACAATTATCATAAAGTAAACCCAAAAGAGTAAGACGGCTGGCATTTGAGGTAGCTCACATATGTACAAAGTTTTAAGCAAGGCATTTGACAGTTAAAAAAAAGGCAGATGGTTCCTGAGAGATTGATTAAATTGGTGAGACATTGTATGAAAACTAAAAGAGGTTTCATACAATGTGAAGGCTCCACTTGGAATGTTATAGAAGTTTAGCATCAGGCAGAGAAGAACAGCCTATATAGAGAGATATAGATGATAGTTGCAACCAAAACCAGGCATTCCAAAAGCACAACCCAGAAAAGGCCCACAAGACATCAAAATGGTATCTGACCTGTCTCGTGACCTACAACAGTAACTATACTTGGACAAAAGCATGTATATAGGTATGCATGCATATATGTGTGTGCAAGGGAGTTCTACAATTATGCTAGGGATAAGTTTTTGAAGGGATCATGCAAATTTAAGCTTGAGCAGAGATAGTGCGATTTCAGCTTCAAAATCTAACTTTGAATCACTCATTTGTTGTATTCTTGTTTATGAGAAATGTGAGCCTAATAAGAACATAAGAACGTTGGAATCTGCAGGAGGCCGTAGGCCTATACAAGGCAGTTCCTTTGAGCCTAAGCTCCCGTGTATCTAACCCCACCTAGTATCACTGTCCATGAATTTATCTAATCTGTTTTTGTATGTGACAATTGTATTGGCACTCACCACATGACTGCTAAGCCTATTCCACTCATCCACAACCCTGTTGGTAAACCAATTTTTGCCTATGTCCCTGTTGAATCTGAATTTATCCAGTTTAAACCCATTACTTCGTGTCCTACCCGGTTCTCTTACCAACAAAACCTTATGAATGTTAAAAGAACTAACAGTTTTCTCGTGTGCTATTATAAATTCGCAAGAAGACAAATTCGAAGAGTTAGGAATTCTGTGTCTGCGTGTGTGTTGGAATATATGTACATTTGATTTCTTAACTTTTTTGCCTACCTAATACTTGTACCTTTTGCTTACCTAATACTTGTACCATTTTTAAAAGAAACCCCAAGACAAACCACCCGATAACACTTTTCACATATCTGATCCTCACCGACCAAGTCGACTCCTATAAGTTCCAACGGCTCCTTCACCTTTATGGGACGCATCTCTGGGGCCTTTGTCTTCATTGGCGTGTAGTGCTGGCACTTACTACATGTTTCAATCTAGAAAACAAATGTGAAAACAGAAAATTGCTTGAGGATTCAGCAAAACAATTCTGGAGAGTACTGAATTAGCTAACAATCATTTTAACTGTATCAACTTTCTGTAAAGATGCACTACTTGTGATCAGGTATTTCATGCAATACTGAAACAATATATACATACATAATGTTTGATGTCCTGGGTCATGTTTCGCCAATAGTAAACTAAGGAGACATTCTGACAAGTGGTAACCCAGTCGCTATGCCCTGCAGTGGGACTGCTGTGATGATGATATAACACAGCAGCAACCTCCTCAAATGACCTCACCACGAGCTTCCGAGGCTTCCCATCATGGTCCACTCTGTACAGCTTCTGATCTGTTTATAAATGAATAATAATCACAGTATGAGAAATGCAAGTGAAGCTTCCGTACAAGGCCACTCCACGACAATGACAACAGATTTTAAACCACAGCTGCAACTTGCTTTGGCACTCATCTTTGCTTCCATGAACCCTGCACCTGTGCTAGAGAGAGCCTGTCACTCAAAGTTGTATTAAATTTAACTCCTTCAGGTGGCTGGGACACAACCTCTGACAATGAGCTGGTCCTTAGCACTAATAAGCAGTGGGTAGGGACACTGGCATAAAAGCAGCAACCTATCTGTTTCCTACCTTACTATAGAATGGATATCAAAATGTTAGAATCGGTGCAGAGGAGGATGACTAAGATGATTCAGGGGTTAAGAAACTTGCCATACGAGGAAAGACTCAAACATTTAAACTTGCGTTCTCTAGAAAGGCGAAGGGTGCGTGGAGACATGATCGAGGTTTATAAATGGATGAAGGGCTTTAATAAGGGGGATATTCATAAGGTTTTGTTGGTAAGAGAAACGGGCAGGACACGAAGTAATGGGTTTAAACTGGATAAATTCAGATTCAACAGGGATATAGGCAAATATTGGTTTACTAACAGAGTGGTGGATGAGTGGAATAGGCTTAGCAGTCGTGGTGAGTGCCAATACAATTGTCACATTCAAAAATAGATTAGATAAATTCATGGACAGCGATATTAGGTGGGGTTAGATACACGGGAGGTTAGGTTCAAAGGAGCTGCCATGTATAGGCGTACCGGCCTCTTGCAGACTCCTGCGTTCTTATGTACATAAGGATGAAAAGTGGGATCTCTTTATTTCTAATCAGTATACCATAGCATTTCTTATACTACAGCCATGGCCATGAAATCAATCCCTTCTTCCTTTCCTCTACTAATCACATTATCAAAATAAATCATCATAAGCTGATGAGAGAAAATCATGAACACAAAATGCCGCAAAAGTGCACATTCTTCAACACATAACCACTTTAATTAATTTCAAATCTTGGCCTCTGTTTATTGCAGATAGCATCAAACAGACTTTCAAACTGATAATCAATCAAAAACAATCACTTACCCTGTTCATCTCACTGGAATTGGCGTGCCCATCGCAATACTTTCCGCTGCTCAGCACCCTTAAGTCCAGAGGCATGCCTTCTGGTCCTCAAGTAGATGATGAGTCGCTCATACGTGATGTTGTCCTCAGCAAACCTTTGTCTGCAGGCCAACTCATACTCCTCAACAGTACAGTTGGACCTGATGATGAATTTTAATTATCAATATTATGCTTCACTGCAACCAGTCAAGTAAAGTTGCATGTCAACTTGACAGACACTGAGAAAATAATGACATGTGGTAGGGTATGTCTTTTCTGAAACTATACATAGTAATAAAAACACTTTGATATATAATATATACATACATATATACAATAATATAATATAATAAATATAACATATACAATATGTAGAAGCACAAGCAGTAGAAAACCAAACGATGAACAGATGCTGAAACTAGTAAAGCTTGCCAGTGAACTAAATACTAATCATATCCTTGTAACGGCTGATTTAATTTTCCAGGTAGCTATAAATTGGCTGGATATGATACTGTTAGAGGCATTGATATGAGTACTCCATTTAAATTTCTGGAATGTCTTGGAGGCTGTTTCCTTATTAAATATGTGCATATCCCTTAAATATTTAGAGGAAGTCAGAGTTCCATCCTTGATTTGATAATCACTTCAGAGGAAAATGTGAGCAATTTAAAAAGTGGAAAGTCTATTGGGTAAAAGTGACCATGTTGTATTAAATTGCGACTATATTTGCTACAGTGATGAAAAAAGGGACACAACCGATGAGCCCATTGGTTTTCCAAACTATATTTCCGTTTGGATTTCTGCAGCAGAGTCTCACTTAAAGCTGTTAGATAGTGTTCAACCAGATTAAATTTCTTCTTCTGAATCTTGAGATTAATCTTCGGCATCGTCGCCTGGTGGGATAATTATCTTATTTTTTCAAAATTCTGTTTAATATCGACCAACCATTACATCGTCGCTTGCCTGCCCGATGTAATAGATCACAATTTTCCTGGTGTTTCATCCCAGCGACCGTCAAATTGTGGGATACACTTACTAATGTGATTATTAATTCTAGTAATTGTGAAACATTTAAAGAACATGTGAATGGCTTTCTTCTCTCTTAGCTCGCTACCTACTAGATTTTTCTCCATCTTCCTATTCTTTGCTTTCTCATTCATTCTGTATTTTCCGATATCGGTGAAGTGTCGCCCGCTGGCCCTTTTGGCTTATAGCATTTGTGCTTTCCGGCACGTCACTTTCACTGATTCATATAATAATAATAATATTTTTTTAAAAGGGTGATTGTGAAAAAAAATACAAATTTGATAAATGAAACAGACTGGAGACAGGAGCTTGATGGAGGGTTATTGGATGAAATGTAAGAGAAATATAAAAATAAAATGCATAAATTCTATGAAAAATGTATAGCAGTGGCAAAAGCAGGACAAGACAGAAATAAAAAGCCACCATGAATGAATGCGAGAGCCACTAGAGCAAAGAAGTATTTTGCATGGAAAGTAATATTAGTAATATTAGTACACCAAACTTTCCCTGATCCAACCATGCAAGAGCATCATTTGTTACACTACACAGAGCATATTAAGTAGAATATAGCTTCCTATAGGCAGACTGTTTATCAGGTAAGGCATGGATAGTCGATAAATATCCCAAAAATTGAACTAAAATTACATTCTCCACTATCTTAGACAAAAATGAAAGGTTAGAGACAGGTCTATATGAGGATCAAGTTTACTTTTCAAGGTGGGTCTGACACTTCCCAGCTTTTCACTCTGAGGAAAAACACACTGCTGGATACTTGAATTTATAATGCATAAAATAAATTTTAAGAGCTCATAGAAGCCTCCCTCACTAGCTATATCAGACAGGGGCATCGGATCGTTCACACAGTACGTTACCTTAATAGTTTTGATTAAGTCACGTAACTTCTCAATACTAATATCATGAAAAAGATGACAAGCCAACATTGGGGATATCAGGCAAATAATTTGATTTCATCACCAAGCCTCCCTGAAAGTTACCAACAATTTTTTTTAATCTTTTCATCGAAGAAGTTTATAAATCTATTAGCTAGATCAGCATCAGTATAGCCATCTCGAAGCCTTCTAGTGTTGCTCCTATTACCCGTTAGCGTGTTTAAGATTGAATACAGCCGTTTAGTGTCTGAACCAGCTTCAATAATCTTCTCTCTATAATAAGTACACTTTCTTTGTCTAATTAATCTATTCACAGTATTCCAAGCACTAACATAACCACTGCGGGAATCTTCCGTACGCAAACTACGCCATCTCTTTTCCTTAAGTTTTCTAGTATTGATGGCATTCTTAATCTCGGTATTAAACCAGGGTGTGTTTTCCCTCACTTTAATGTCTTTAGTGACTACTGGACACATGTTGTTATATTCAGTCTGTAGTACAGTATTATAAAGGTGAACTAGACAAACTAGACAACCATCCATTGTCACATTGTTGCTGTGCTCATGGGGACAACTTTTCTGGATTTCGTTGTTAATTTGTTAAGTACATTATCAACTAATGCTTTAGGGTCATAGCTACTCTTAAGTCTAAAAGTGATAGTTTTCTTCATTTTCAAGTCTCTACTCACATCCACAGTATATGTAATTAACTTACGATAAGGAGATGTAGTAAAATCTGGCTCAATATCTAACTGATTGACGCTAACACCCATGGGATCACAAAGCAAAAGGTCAAGCATGTGGCCAGAGCGAGAGGTTACATCGTTTACTTTATTTATACAATATAAAGAATCTAACAGCAATAAAATCACTCCTACACTGATTATGTACATCATCCATCCAAATATTAAAATCCCCAGAAATAAACATTTTACCATGTGAATGATCAAAGCCCTCCAGATACTCAGTAAATTCCTCAAAAAACAGCTGACAATTTGTATTTGGTGGTCGATAAATGACAACAAAAGTTTTGTTAGCCTCTGAGAGGTGTTGACCACGAAAGTTACAGCTGTGTGTTCAAAAGTTGTAAAATATGGTGAAGGCAATTTTCTTAATTGAGAAAATTCATTAGTATTAATAAATATTCCTACTCCACCTCCCCTTCTAGTACCTATTGAAGTGTGCATGAATGTGTGAGTAGGTGTCATTTCCACAATTTTAGATTTGTCGGATTCATTTAACCATGTTGCCGCAATACCCAAAACGTCATATGACTTTTCAGCGATTAATTCTCGTAGTTCAACAGTCTTATTCCTTACTGACTGAATATTAACAAACCCACATTGAATATTACCATTTCTCCTAGTATCCATGATCAGTCATATCCCTCAGCCTGTTTAGCTCAATTTCTAAAGTTTTACATTGCCTGCTGTTAACCTTATGATTTGTTTCTGGCCTTGATAGTCGCACACAATACACTTATACGAATTACTGGAACACTCCCTAGTCAAATGATTACCAGCACACTTGGCACACACAACAGCATCACCATTTTTCTTAAAATTACAGTTATGCTCAGTACGTCCATACCTTTGACAAAAATAGCAATTACACACATGATACCTATCCCTAACATTATACCTGGTCCACTGCAAGCACACAACATCACCATGCCTGTGAATGAGCTCTCTTATTTCTGGGGTGCACCTTAGAATGAAATGACTAGTATTACCATGTGCAGGCTTAGTGAAAATCACTTCAATCTTGTCATGGACACCTTCAACTGACTGAAGATAGCTGTTCTTAGCAATTAAATATTCAACATCATCATCTTTACACTCTTCCATGGACACATTACAAATCATTATCTTGGGAGGAAACTTCTTAGTCATCCTAGTTTCGACATTACTCAATACACTACTTATCTTATTAGCTGCCCTTTCCCTCTCTTGCTCGTTTGCAAAGTCCATCACAACATTACCTCCTCCAGTAAACTTCGTGTTGACCACTGGTACATCTTTCAGGACCTTAACCAGCTCATTCTTTCTACTGACAGCATTATTATGTGAATCAAGTGACTTTACAATTAGCACATTCTTTTTCTTTGCTGCAGCAGCATATGTATCACTTTTCTGGCCTTTATCAAAGTGCAAATTAACCATAGTGTTAATAATCTCCTCTTTCGTGTCAACCAGCACATTTTTCTTTTTATCCAACACAGCTTCAACACCTGAACCCTCAACAGTGACTACATTTACAACTGTGCTGACTATTACATCTTTAACTTCATGAATTTTCTGGTGTAAGCTCTCTGAATTGACCGCTAACCTTGACATGCACTCACTAATCTCTGGCATTACTCCACCCTTCTCCAACTTTTCTGTAAGTGCACGGTTTTCAAGCTTTAACTGCTGATTTCCCTCAGTCAGCTTGCTAATCACATTTTTCATGCTCTCAGACTCATTGTAGCAGTCCATCACCTTCTTCCTACATGGTTTACACATCTAATCCACCTTCTTTAGATCCCCATCCTGTACACTATGAAGAAACAGACACTTCTTAGGCGACCATTTCTCACAGACATCACACGCTATCCAATTTGAGGAAAATTCTTGCCCCTTAGTACACTGCTGACATTTAATAGGGCCCGCCATTCTTTACCCATATGCAGAATACAGTATTTCAGACACGACAGACTATGTAGAGTTGAGTATGGTCATACTCTTAATGCACCAACCCTAGGTCTGAATGTACCAAAGGGAGGGTAAAGAGGGTTGTGACAGGTGTGTGGGGCGTACAGAGGGTCATGGCAGGTGTGTGAAGGGCAGGGCCGTAGCAAGAAGCAGTGCGGCCCCCCCCAAAAAAATAAAAACTTGTGGGGCCCTATACAGACAACCGAGTTTCGTTCCGAGCTGCCCCTTACCCGCCCTTTCTGTCCTCAAAAAACTTAACTCAAAGGAACTGGGGTGACTAACCAGGTGAGTGAACCCTCAACACAGCACAGCCCATTCTTAACCAACCCACGCCACACCACGGCGTCACGCGGCCATGCGGTCAGCACCCACCTTGAAAGTTATCTTTAATTTACCAACTGAATCGAAATGGATGCCAATATATAAATACGTACGCCTCAAAGGTGTCCTTCTCCATGTTGTTGAGATCTGAGGTGGTCTGCATCACAAGTCTGATGAGGAAAGTCCACTCACTAGAGTCAGAGCAAGGTCAGTTACACCCAACCTTAACAGAGTCTAGAGAGCAACTGGCGTCGGTCGCGGGCTGCGGGCTGTGGTGCGTCGTGCGCCTGGCAGGCGGCATGAAACGAGTCTCGCGAATCGGTCAAAATATTTCGGCGAGCCTTAATCGGTCACAATATCTCGCCACACCGCTTCCCTGCCCCGCGCTGCACACTTCACCCTGCTCCGCGCTCCGCCGTGCCAGTGTACACTGTCTGTGTCACTGGTCACGCGTCGCACGTTACAAGCGACCGAATCCTTTCCTTGCTGCTCTGTGCTTGAGGATTTTTGTTATTTTGCTTTTGTGTGCTTGTGCCGTTTAGACTCCGGTGTGGTACGACGCCGAACCCCTAGGGCAGTGCCACGAGGGGGCCCCTTAGGATAAAGGGATGGTTATAGGAAGCACCGGAGTTCTAGCTAGGTCCCCCCAAAACCCGCAAGGGGCAACAGCGGCCTCTACCGAGCCCTTTAGAGGGTGGGAGAGCTGTAGCCCCCCGCTGTTGCAGGTTAGTTGGCTTCTCGTAGGTTAAGGCGGGTTTACACGGTCAAACTGTGCGTCAAACCCGGTTGTCGAACTTGCTTGTCAAACGGTTCGAGGAGGTGTCAGACAGTCAAACATTGTACATCAAACCTCACGTCCTCCATTCAGTGTTGTTTGCGAAGCAAAGCTACCACCGCCTCCCTTATGTCTCTTGACCAGGACGATTTGATTGCCAACGGCTTAGCGGTGGCACTAAGAAAGAAAAAAAGAAGATCAAAGTGGACGAAGGACTGGCTGCTAAAAAGAGATCAACTTTCACACACCAACTTGCTTGTTGATTTGAAATTAGATCCAGATGACTGGCGTAATTATTTGCGGATGGACGAAGAAACATACATTGATCTTCTGAGGCGTGTCACCCCTTTCATTACGTATGAAGATACATGTATGAGAAAGACCATAACTCCACATGAAAGACTGAGTGTCACTTTACGTTATTTAGCAACAGGCAGGTCACTTAGTGATCTGATATTTTCAGCTATCATTTCCACCAGCACTTTATCATCAATCATACCAGAAACGTGTGATGCTCTCTAAAGGGTTCTTCAAAAGGACTATCTAAAGGTAAGAAATACTTTTAACAATTGTTCATTTCAAAGTGTTTATTGAAAACATATTATGGCAGAGCTGATATGTAGCAAAATAAATCTATATTAAGGTTGGTATAAAAAAATAAAAAAATAAAAATAAAGTTGGGGGCATGTACTATGCGGTACTAAGGTTGAAAATGTGCAAAATAGTGCGACATCTCAGAGTCATAGCTGTTGCTGCTGTTGTTGCTACTACAACTATAAACAGAGGTAGTCGAAGGGATTGGTACTGGTACTGTTTCTTAGAGTGTTGTTGAAATAACTCTAGATGAAGAATTCAAGTTTCCCATCTCTGCCTCAAACAATACATCTTGAATTAGCTTTCGAGTTGTTATTACAGTACGTTGGTCCATTGAATGTATTCTACGTGCAACGTACCTCCCGAAGGAATCAATACTAGAATCATCTTTATGTATGCGCTGCGGCATATCCTCGGAGCGCCCAGGTGGACGTGTTGGTGGTAGCGAGTGTTCTAAGTGCTAATCGGTTCACGGATAGAGAAACTCATATCCGTCAGGGTTACCTTATTGGACAAAAATACATCAAGTCATTGAGACAAACACAACACAAGGAAAAGGTGTCTGTGTGGGTATGCGTTTGTATGAATGTTGTTTGTGTAGGTTAACATTTAAGTGTTGGTGTATGTATATAACAATGTGTAACGGTGGACAACAAAAGGACATAGACGGACAGTCAAAGGTAAACGAGTACAAGAAAGATAAACATTGAAGACACGACGCGGACAGACAAGTACTAACGATGAACATGAAAACACAATTTTAAAGTCTTCTATGCAGTGCACCATTTTCTTATGTGTCACTGAGGGGAAGGAACACGCGATTCGAGCGGTGACTGCTACAGATATTCCCCCCCAGTGACTTCATAGAAGGAACGTTATCTTCCTGGTGCGGACTGGTGCGGACGGTGTTGTTTCGGCGACGGAGAGATGGGGCGCCTGGTCTAGGGCCAGCAGGTACGCCGTCTTGACCCTGTCTATGGAGACCGCGTCCTGAGAACCATGTTTGTCGATCGTGACAGTCTTTCTGGTCCGTCTCAGGACGCGGTAGGGTCCTTGGTAGGGCTGCTGCAGGGGCCGCCGAACGGCATCCACGCGCACGAAGACGTGGGTGCAGGTGTCGAGGTCCTGGTTGACGAAGGTCTTCTTCGGGGAAGAGCGAGGCTGCACCGGCTGGAGGCTCCTCATGGCACCTTTGAGGCGGGCGGCGAAGTTCTGGACGCCGCAGGGGGCGGTGTCAGGTGTGGGCGCCAGAAGTTCGCCTGGGAGCCGGAGGTTGGTGCCGTACACTAGCTCAGCCGAGGAGTGGTGCAGGTCTTCCTTCAGGGAGGACCTGATGCCGAGGAGGACCAAGGGAAGAGCCAGGGACCAGTTGTCGCGTTGGGTGGAGGCCATGAGGGAGGATTTCAGCTGCCGATGGAAGCGCTCGACCATGCCGTTAGCCTGCGGGTGATAGCTTGACGTTCTGTAGCGGCGGATGCCGAGGAGGGTCATTACTTTGTTCCACACGTTAGCCTCGAACTGGCCGCCGCGGTCTGAGGTGAGGCTGAGAGGGACGCCGAACCTGGAGACCCAAGTAGCGATGAACACAAAGGAACACAAAGGAACACAAAGGAAGAACAAACAACAGCAGACCTGCTGGTCCTTTCGAGGTTGTTTGTGACAAGCTACACTAACTATCTAATCAAAGGTGGAAGATGAAGGACAGCAAAGGCGAAGGCTCCTCCCCACCCCCCCATCCCTCCAGCCAAAGCTGGCAGGAAAGGAAAAAGAACCATGCAGCATGGAAAAACTGCATGGAATTTATGTAGGAAAGAGGAAAGAACTACCATTTCTGCTACCACTAACCGGGCAATAAAAGCGGACAAGGACACCAGTATTCGAAAGAACTTAACGTTATTACGACAATGAGTAATATCTTAGTTGCTGGTTGGATTCAAAACACTTGTCTAATCTATTCTTGAAGGCCGTAACTGTTGTACTATCAACGACATCACAAGGTAGAGAGTTCCAAACATTAACAACTCGATTGAAGAAGAAGTGTTTAGCTTCGTGCGACGAGAATCTTTTACCACTTATCTTCAAATTGTGATTTCTTCTTGTTCTATTTGATCGATCAATTGTAAAGTAATCTTCCGCATGAAGGCGTGGGCGACGGCGTCCGTAGTGATGTCAGCGATGGGGGCGGCCTCGGGCCAGCGTGTGAAACGATCCACGCACGTGAGGATGTAGCGGTGTCCTGCGGAGGGTGGCAGGGGACCAACAAGGTCGATGTGGACATGGTCGAACCTCTCCGTGACGGGCGTGAAGGTGCCGGGTGGAGAGTTTGTGTGTCGCGTCACCTTGGAGGCTTTGCAGTCAGTGCAGGTTTTGGTCCATAGTCTGACGTCTTTGTTAATTCCCTCCCAAATGAAGCGGGACTTTATCAGGCGTTGCGAGGCTCGAATGCCAGGATGACAGAGGTCGTGAAGCTGACGGAAGACCTGGTAGCGGTGTCGCTGTAGCAGGTAGGGACGGATGGTGGCCGTGGAGACGTCAGCGTAGAGAGTGACCTTGGTGCCTGGGAGTGTGATTTTCTTCACTTTAAGCGCCGGGTTGTCCAGAAGCTTCTCCAGCTCTGCGTCGCCGGACTGATCGGCGGCTATGGCGGCGTAATCAAGTGAAGAGGACGTCACAGCGGTAATGTTGCGTGAGAGGGCGTCAGCTGGAGCGTTGTCCGCACCTTTGATGTACCGGATGTCAGTGGTGAACTGCGAGATGTAGTCCATGTGGCGCAGTTGACGTGGGGTATAAGAGTCTTTGTTCCTCAGGAAGGTTGTAGTGAAGGGCTTGTGGTCGGTGAACACGTGGAAACGCCGGCCTTCAATGAAGTAGCGGAAACGTTTGACAGCCTTTAAGATGGCGAGAAGTTCCCGGTCGTAAGCGCTGTACTTGGCTTCAGACTTAGAGAGCTTACGGGAGAAGAAGGCGATCGGCTTCCAGGCGTTGTCGATGAACTGTTGTAGGACAGCACCAGTCCCAGTGTCGGAGGCGTCTGTTGCTATGGAGATATCCGCGTCATGGGCAGGGAAGGACAACATGACTGTGTCGCTGAGAGCCTTCTTAGCAGCGAGAAAGGCGGCGTCAGCGTCCTGAGTCCAGGCGAGAGTGACAGACTGGCCACGCTTGCAGGGCTTCACCATGGCGTAGAGGGGTTGAAGCATGAAAGAGCAGTGTGGGACGAAGCGGTTGTAGAAGTTAACCATACCCAGGAATTCCTTGAGTTGGCGCTGGGTGGACGGCTTCGGGAACTGCTGGATGGCTTCAGTCCTCGAGTTGAGTGGAGCGATGCCCTCTGGAGTAACAGTGTGGCCAAGGAAGGTGAGGGAAGTAACACCGAGCTCAGACTTGTCCACGTTGATCTGTACTCCGTAGTCTTGCAAGCGGGTGAGGACTTGGTGAAGGTGCTGTTTGTGAGAGGCTTCATCCGGGCTAGCGATGAGTAGATCGTCTATGTAGGCGAAGCAGAAGGGTAAGCCGCGGAGAACTTCGTCGATGAAGCGTTGAAAGGTCTGGGCCGCATTCATGAGTCCAAACGGCATCCTGACGTATTCAAAGAGACCGAAGGGCGTGATGACGGCAGTCTTCGGTATGTCGTCAGGATGGACTGGAATCTGGTGAAAGGCCTTGACAAGGTCCACACTTGAAAAGATGGTGGAACCAGCAAGTTGAGACGAGAATTCCTGGATGTTTGGCACCGGGTATCTGTCCATCTTAGTGCGCGAGTTAAGGGTTCGGTAGTCTCCACAGGGACGTATGTCGCCGTTCTTCTTGGGGACGACGTGGAGGGCTGATGACCAGTTGCTGCTACTGGGTCGTACAATACCTTGACGCAACAGAGACTCGAACTCGGCCTTGGCTTGACGGTAGCGTTCAGGAGCTAAGCGACGGGGCTTGGCGTGTACTGGAGGTCCTGTAGTCTCTATCTGATGCGTAACGTGATGCTTGACGGGCAGGCTGGCTGAATAGGGCTGTGTCAGCGTGGGAAAGGACTTGAGCAGGGCGGCGAACTGGTGGTCCTTGTGAACGACGGCAAGTTGCGAGCTGTCACCTGGTGCTGGTTGAGCATTGGAGAAGATGGAAGTGAGCGGGTCAACCAACCTCCGTCCTTTGACGTCGACTAAGAGGTTGAAGTGCCTTAGGAAGTCAGCTCCAAGGATAGCCTGCGAGACGTTCCCGACGTAGAAGGTCCATTCGAAGCAACGTCGTAGGTAAAGGTCCACTTGCATGGTGTGTCGCGAGTAGACAGGTATTTTGGTACCGTTGGCGGCGTACAGGTGCAAGAGTGGAGGTAGAGTTCGCTGACTGGCGGTTGCTGGGATAATACTGACATCAGCGACGGTGTCAATCAGGAACTTTGTGTTGGAACGGCAATCATGAAGGTGGAGCAGCGCCGAGGGTTGATGACGAGCGCTATGCTGCACTAGTGCTCGTCCTTGGAGTTTGACGCCTTGTAAGTGCACGGGGTGGTACACCTCTTAGCTTTCTCGCCGAAGTTGTTGTGGTACCAGCAGAGTCCTGTGCTTTTCGAACGGGAGCGGCGCCGACGTCGGTGAGGAGTGGGGGGGCGAAAGCGGGGGCGATCGAGCCGCTCCTCAAGAGAGGTGACTTTCGTCGCGAGCAGGGAGACTTGCTTGACGAGTTCGTCAAATTGAGTGGTCCTTTCGGAGGCGACGGAAGACACTGAGGAAGTTAGCGGTCCAGGTAGATTTGCCATGAATTCGTCTGCTAACTTGGCAATGGCGTCGGGCTTCAGGTCGTCCTTAACGCTGAAGAGGCTGCGCTGGACAGCAGGGGGCAGACGTTGGTAAAACAGCTGTTTGAACAAGTCTGGGTCGAAAGACTGGTACTTTTCGCCGAGCAGCTGCTTCATGCGGCGTAGGAGGTCCGTCGGTTTCTCATTACCCAACTCTTCTTTGGAGAGAAGTTCACGGAGGCGGGTGGCGACAGAAGACTGAAGGCGTTGGAGTAGGGCCGTCTTCATAGGCATGATCAGAGTTGTAGGCTGAGGCGATGACGTCAGAGACTTGTGGAAGGACGTCCGCGGGCAGGAGGCTAACAGCGTGAGTGTACTGAGTAAGGCTGTTAGTAATTTTGGCAGTCTTGAATCCGCACTCCAAAATCGTTAACCATATGGACGGGTCCTATGAGCAGAAGGGCGGCGCTTTGAAGGACACCGCCGCCCCAGCGGAAGAGTTGTCGTCGTCAGACATGGTGAAGTTGAACGGTGTTGGCAAGGGCGCTGGCGTACAACGGGCCAGGAGCCACGGCAGTCCGTGAGAGTAGAACGAACTGCGTGTATTATAGGCACAGGCGCGTGCTAGGGGCCGCAGTGGCCCGGGGAGTGAACCAGTGTCCAAGAAAGCACTGAAAAACAACACTGTACACTTAGTGGGAACACTGTGACACTAACTGTTGCTGGGGACTTTCTGCACTGAACTGTTGATGGACACACTGCACTGTACACATAGATCCACAAGTGTAGGATAATCCAAGAGGGCGGTGGTAGATCCAGGAGGCGGTGGTTAAACAAGGGGGCAGCTAGTAATCCCAGTGGGGTGTCACACTGTGTCTGCGTGTACACTGAGTCTGTGTGGTGTGTGGTGGCGTATACACTGAGTCTGTATGGCGTGTACACTGAGTGTGTGGCACTGTGTCTCAGTAATGTGTCGCACTGTGTTTGAGTGTTCACTGAGTCTAGTGTGCGTGTCACACGGTGTGCGTGTCTCAGTCGCCGGACCAGCGGAAAGGCAGGAAGGAGGTGGATGGGTGGGTGGGTGGGTGGGTGAGGGCTGGGAGGAGCACCAGGGGGCACTAAGGAAGCCTGGAGGAGGCGTTGAAGGTGCCTAGAGAAGGCGCACAGAGGGTGCCTGGAGGGGGCACAGAGAGTGCCTGGGGGAAGGCGCAGAGGACGCCTGGGGAAGGGGCACAGAGGGTGCCTGGGGGAGGGCGGGGGAAAAACCCTGTAGGTGGCAACTACGCCTATGGCGTAATATTTCTAACGACCCGTGGCTCAATCCCACGAACCCCAAGCGGAGGTGAGATTTATTGCCCCAGGAGAGGGTAGGACGAATGAATCAGATACTTCTGACTCAGGTCCACCCTCTGGGAGAAAGTACTCTTGAACGGCACTGGTTTCTAGAACCTTAGCAAGACTGCAGGGTCACCAATTGTTGGTGGTAGCGAGTGTTCTAAGTGCTAATCGGTTCACGGATAGAGAAACTCATATCCGTCAGGGTTACTTTATTGTCTGTATCCTAAGATAGGGTGGTTGGCATTTAAGTCTGTGAGCAAGTATACAGGAATGTGTCGTCGGAATAGTGTAAAGAAGTCGGGGATTGGTAAGTAGTTCCGGGCAGGAGGTTGGTAAAGTGTAGCAAGGAGAATTTTGCCCGTAACCGTGTCTATTTCTATGGCAAGGGTGTCTGAAATTAAATCTTCAAGTATCCTGTGTGTAATGGTGTGTCTGACGGCTATGGCAGTGCCGTCAGAAGGAGTGTTAGTGTGGTTGCGTTTGTATACGGTGTAGCCGTGTATTTTTAGTGGAGGTCGTCAGGGACCCCGTGGCTGTTGATCAGTAAGACGTCGGCGTTTAGGGTCTTATAAGTCTCAGTCAGTTGGTATCGTCTTTCCCTCCAGTTAAGGACGTTATGTTGCACTACGGTGATTAGGTCGATGAATTTTTGTTTTTGGTGGAGTGGCGTGTCTGACGTTGAGGGTCAGGTTTGAGGAGGGTGGATTCGCGGAGTGCCAGGCTGGCAGCTTTGGCCAAGTTAGGGTTCAAGAAGTGTGTGGGTTGGTTGGCTTTGTTTTTGGGTTTGTCTTGCTTGGGGGGGGGGAGTGAGGAGTGAAGGCGGGGTGCTGGGGGGGGGGTGCTAGGTTGGGCTTGGAGAGTGGAGGGTGTAGCTTCTTAGGTAGGGGGAGGATTGAGGTGGGGTTGAGGTCTGGGGGGTCAGTTACGTCTTCGTGGAGCTGAGTTGAAGGTGTTGGGAGGGGTGGAGTAGGAGCTGCAGGGATGTTGAGGATTGTTCTTGAGTCGAGCTCTTCCCCCACGATGAGCTGGGCGATATTGTTTTTCTTCAGCAGCCTGTTCAGTGTGTCCTCGAACGTGCCAGGCTCGGCGACGTCCTTGAACATGGCAATCATCATTGCCGTGTAAATCTTTTCACCCGTTGCGGCAGAGATGAGTTGGGTTGGAGTACTGATGAAGGGGGCTGGAGCCGAGGCCGCTTGGCTGTAGGAGGTTGGTTTATTCTTCGATTCTTCTTTTGCTTTGGTCAGGGCAGCTTTCCTGAGAGGGCATTTGAATGCCAAGGTCCGATGGTCTCTGCCGCAGTTGATGCATCTCTTGGCGGAGGAAGTGCACTCTCTCCAGGTGTCCTTCTGCAGCGCACTCAGAGCAGACCTTGTGATCCCTTGGCTTGTCACACTGGCTGGCAACGTGATCTTCGATCTTGTAGCAGCGCATGCAGTTTTGTAGGTGTGGTATTTTTCTTGTTGTATTTGGTGAGGTGGGACTCTTGTATTAAAGAGCTTTATCCCAAGGTCCTGGGCTCTGAGCGCGGAAGCAGTAGTGCAAAAGGTAATTTTCAGCACCTTGCTGGTGGGGAATTTGTACATCGAGTCGCTAGAGTCCTCGGTGTATTCATTGACCCGGTATATTTAATTGTGATTTCTTCGGGGGTCTGGGCGAAAGCGTCTTCGTCGACACCGAAGAGCAGTACAGTGCGTTTGGCTTTCAGGTCCGGGGGCATTATTGCAGTGAAGTGTTCGGCTTTGAGGGTGTCATTGCAGTCGTTGTTGAAAAGTAAGTCAACCTCCTCATCGCGGCTTGTGATAAGGAAGTAACCATCTTGTAGGGGGACGAGTCTTGTGGCATAAATGTTGTGCTGTCTCAAGACTTCCAGGAGCAGCAGTTTTGTGTCTCGGCAGGGGAGGGGTGTTTTATTTTTACTCTCGCCATGGCATGAGGGAAGGAAAGCGGCCTCCTACCTAGCTCTGTCGCGATGCTATGTTGATCAAGGGAGCCCACTTCTACGGTGGGATTGTGGGACAGAGCGCTAATCTAGCAGTTTGGTGCCCTGCTGATCCTGTGCTTAAGGCAGCTAGAAGAGCCCCCCTTGTGCATATAGCCGCGGGGTTCACCTTCACACAGGGCAGCGTCTGGGGCGTTGGCCAAAAAAGGATATAGGATGAGAGGGGGAAGTGGATAAAGGCAGAAGCGATGCGGAGTAGGTAAACAAACAAACACAGTATCTCTTTCTGTTTGAGCAAGGGCTCTTTGTTGTGTCAGCGAGGGATGACGGAAACCGATGGTGTTCCAGCCGCGATGATGCAGTAGATGAATCCTCGACGTTTCCTGGTTGCAGTCGCGTCGTAGCGAGCTACAGCGCCAGCAGCAGCAGCAGCAGAGTCAGGGAGGCAGCATCAAAAGTAGCAGCAGAAGGGAGTGTGGGAAGAGCGGCAGTCTCGCCTGCTCCGGGTGCAGCGCGGACCAATGGGGAGCGCGGTTGGAGTAGTGGGCCTTCCTTCCTTCCTTCCTTTCCGTTTCGAGGGTTGTTAGCCCTCGCGGGCTATATGCCATAGGCTCAAAAACGCCAGAGCCGCACCCAGTGCGGCTCCAACGGCCAGTGTGCAGCGTACCATGAGCGACATACCCAACCCCACTCCAGGTCCCAAGGATTGAAAGGTGTGAATATTTGAAAGTAAGGAAGTCAGAGGGCGATAGTGGTTTGTACGTATATTTTGCAGAGTGGATGGTGTGAGAAGTACTCCGTATAGCGGAGGGACCTTTTGATGGGGTCCAGCCCTGATAATCGGAGGGAGGCGAGCGGAACGGAGGGAATTTTATGAGGGTAAAAGGCGGCACAGTTAGATGACAGGAGGAAGAGGCCTCTGTATAGCAAAGGGATCATTTATTTAAGGTGGGTCGTTCGAACCACGCAAGTAAAGTGGGAGGCATTAGAAACAGACCTTTTTGGTGGGGTCCAGCCAGAGGAGGTGAGCGGAACGGAGGGGCTTGAAGGAGACCGAAAGGTTGAACAATAAGTGACAGTTGGAAGGGTCCTTTGTATAGCAAAGGGATCATTTGTTTAAAGTGGGTCATTCGAACCACGCAAGTATAGTCGAAGGTGTTGGAGAGAGGAGAAAAAAAAAATAATAATAAAAATAAATAAATAAATAAATAAATAAATAAAAATGAAAAATAAATAAATAAATAAATAAATAAATAAGTAAATAAATAATAATAAGAAATAAATTAATAAATAAATAAATAAAAACAAATAAATAAATAAAAAAAAATTAAATAAATAAATAAATAAATAAATAAAAAATAAATAAAAAAGTCATGCTGTCTCGTCGTTTACCGTGGGGGCTCTCTCTGTCTGAGGAACCTAATTCAACAGTTTATTGATAACCTTTACATAAGACACAATAAAAATAAACATGAAAAATACAAAAATAAACCGTTATCATAGCAGGCACTCTACTAGCAGCCTGCCCGATGTACAATACATAAGTACACGTGATACAAAAGGGTAAAAATTTGCACATGGGGAAATGTCTTGGTATTCAAAGGTCACCGGCGTAGTAGCTTGCGAGCTCTTCGTCGGTGAGGTCCCTGTCTGCGTTCAGGAAGAGGTCTTCGTCCACGCCTCCGACGTCGACCTCGTCCTCCGAGACGTCATCTTCCTCGAAGGTCGCCCACCAACCTCCCGCTTGTGGTCGAAGTGGCGTGGGGTTGCACAGAGGGCGTGCCGTGCGGATGGGAAGCTCTGTCGCGATGCTATGTTGATCAAGCTACGGTGGGATTGTGGGACAGAGCGCTAATCTATGCCCTGCTGATCCCAAGGCAGGGCAGCGTCTGGGGCGTTGATATAGGATGCAAACAAACACAGTATCTCTTTCTGTTTGAGCAAGGGCTCAGAGTTGTGTCGGCGCGGGATGGCCGAAACCGATAGTGTTCCAGCCGCGATGATGCAGTAGATGAATTATCGACGTTCCCTGGTGGCGGTCGCGTCGCAGCGAGCTGCAGCGCCAGCAGCAGCAGCAGCAGCAGCAGAGTCCGGGAGGCAGCAGCAGAAGTAGCAGCAGAAGGGAGTGTAGGAAGTGCGGCAGTCTCGCCTGCTCCGGGTGCAGCGCGGACCAATGGGGAGCGCGGTTGGAGTAGTGGGCCTTCCTTCCTTCCTTCCTTTCCGTTTCGAGGGTTGTTAGCCCTCGCGGGCTATATGCCATAGGCTCAAAAACGCCAGAGCCGCACCCAGTGCGGCTCCAACGGCCAGTGTGCAGCGTACCATGAGCGACATACCCAACCTCCAGGTCCCAAGGATTGAAAGGTGTGAATATTTGAAAGTAAGGAAGTCAGAGGGCGATAGTGGTTTGTACGTATATTTTGCAGAGTGGATGGTGTGAGAAGTACTCCGTATAGCGGAGGGACCTTTTGATGGGGTCCAGCCCTGATAATCGGAGGGAGGCGAGCGGAACGGAGGGAATTTTATGAGGGTAAAAGGCGGCACAGTTAGATGACAGGAGGAAGAGGCCTCTGTATAGCAAAGGGATCATTTATTTAAGGTGGGTCGTTCGAACCACGCAAGTAAAGTGGGAGGCATTAGAAACAGACCTTTTTGGTGTGGTCCAGACAGAGGAGGTGAGCGGAACGTAGAGGCTTGAAGGAGACCGAATGGTTGAACAATAAGTGACAGTTGGAAGGGTCCTTTGTATAGCAAAGGGATCATTTGTTTAAAGTGGGTCATTCGAACCACGCAAGTATAGTCGAAGGTGTTGGAGAGAGGAGAAAAAAAAAATAATAATAAAAATAAATAAATAAATAAATAAATAAATAAAAATGAAAAATAAATAAATAAATAAATAAATAAATAAGTAAATAAATAATAATAAGAAATAAATTAATAAATAAATAAATAAAAACAAATAAATAAATAAATAAATAAATAAATAGATAAATAAATAAATAAATAAATAAAAATAAAAAAAAAGTCATGCTGTCTCGTCGTTTACCGTGGAGGCTCTCTCTGTCTGAGGAACCTAATTCAACAGTTTATTGATAACCTTTACATAAGACACAATAAAAATAAACATGAAAAATACAAAAATAAACCGTTATCATAGCAGGCACTCTACTAGCAGCCTGCCCGATGTACAATACATAAGTACACGTGATACAAAAGGGTAAAAATTTGCACATGGGGAAATGTCTTGGTATTCAAAGGTCACCGGCGTAGTAGCTTGCGAGCTCTTCGTCGGTGAGGTCCCTGTCTGCGTTCAGGAAGAGGTCTTCGTCCACGCCTCCGACGTCGACCTCGTCCTCCGAGACGTCATCTTCCTCGAAGGTCGCCCACTCAACCTCCCGCTTGTGGTCGAAGTGGCGTGGGGGGTTGCACAGAGGGCGTGCCGTGCGGATGGAGGCTGGGACCAACCGTCCCCGTCGTCAGGAGCAGACTCCGTGGGCCGCTTCCTTCTTGCCGCCATAGCAGAGGCGAGAGCTGAAAGCTCAACCGGGCCGTCTGCAGGGGCAAGTCAGGGGGAGCAGCAGTGAGGAGAAAGGGTCTTCACTCACTGCTGTCTGCGCCGGAACTGTCTGAGGAACCTTTTAGCTTTAATAGTTTATTGATAACCTTTACATAAGATTTACAAAAAAAAATAAACATGAAAAATTACAAAAATAAGCAGTTATCAATGCAGGCTCTAATCTAGCAGCCTGCCCGATGTACAATACAGTAAATACACAGGTTACAAAAATGGTCAAAAATACACGTGGGGAAATGTCTTGTTTTTCACAGGTCACCGGCGTAATAGCTTTCGAGCTCCGCGTCGGTGAGGTCTCTGTCTGCGTTTAGGAAGAGGTCGTCGCCCACGTCTCCGACGTCGACCTCGTCCTCCGAGACGTCATCCTCCTCGTATGTCGCCCACTCTACCTCCTGTTTGTGGTCGAAGTGACATGGGAGGTTACTTAGTGGGCGGGCCGTGCGGATGGATTCCGGGAGCGGCTTCCCTTCACGGAGTGTCCTCCTCATTAAAGGGAGGGCTGTCTCGTGCGGGATCCTCTCGAACCTGGCCTCCTCCTCTTGCTCAGTGAGGTGCTCGTAGCGGATCAGAAGATCCACCAGCTCGCCCTCACTGAAGGTGTAGATCCGTGGGGTCTGGGTCGCCTGGCAGCTACTGGGGGCCTCGCGGGGTGCTGGCTCCTCCGTAGTCGTCGGCGCGTCCCTCGTCTCAGGTGTCTGGTCCCTGGTCCTCTTTTTCTTCTTGCTGGCGGGTACCTCCGGGGACACAGCTGGGGGTGTCACCTCGGCGGTCACCGCTGCAGTCTCCGTCCTCGTCAGACGTGGTGGGTCCACCTCCATCTCCCTAGCGGGAGACTTTGGTGTCGGGACGCTCTGCTCCGTGGGTCCCGGCTTCCTCCTCCGTCTGCGGCGCCTCCTCTTCCGTCCTTCTCCGTGGGGTGTCGTCCTCTCCTCCGTGGGCGGTTGCATAGGCCGCGCTGCTGCCGGGTCCGCCGAAGACGCCGTCCTCCGCAGCTTGGCACCCGGGATTCTGCAGAGCCGAGCGGGGCACCTGCGGTTCCAGGCATGGTGCCCGGAACTGCAGTTGGGGCACACAGCCACCGGGCGCGCCACACCTTCCCGAAGGCGGCGAACGCAGTCCCTCGTGGCGTGGTCCCTGCTGCACACGCCGCACAGCTCCTCTGTCCTCGTACACTGCCGCTGCCTGTGGCCGAAGGCCTGGCACTTGAAACAGCGCACAGGCTCCGGCACGTAGCGGCGGCAGGTGAATCGTCCCCAGCATCCGAGGTCCAGCGAGGCGGGGACACGTCCCCGCAGCGTCAGCTGCACGCTCCGGGTGGGCAGGCGTCGTCCGTGGCCGGCGTTGTAGTGGCACCTCACAGCAGCTGCAACGCAGGGGTGCGCCAACACCGGGTCCAATGGGAGGTGGGTAGGGTATCCAAGCAGGACACCCTTCACCGCCGCCTCCTTTTTCTCCAAGGTGATGCCGCGGGTCCGTCCAGCAGCAATCTCGTCCAGGGTGGTGGCGTGGTCCCAGTCCCACGCACGGATGAGGAAGTCCCCCGCGCGGGAGACCGTCACCCGGAGTCGCAGCTTCCGCTCGTCCTCCATCCACCGAATGGCCTGGTAGTGGGTGCTGAAGTCCGAAGACACCAGCCTCCACTCCGGCAGGGGTCCGCTCGATCGGTCCTCCCCGCCGTCCTCGTGAAGCGTCCTCCTTCGGGCCCGCTTGCTCTGCACGCGGGTCCATCCGTCCCCGTCGTCAGGAGCGGACTCCGTGGGCCGCTTCCTTCTTGCCGCCATAGCAGAGGCGGGAGCTGAAAGCTCAACCGGGCCGTCTGCAGGGGCAAGTCAGGGAGAGCAGCAGTGAGGAGAGAGGGTCTGCACTCACTGCTGTCTGCGCCGGAACTGTGCTGAGGAACCTCGTGAGTGTCCCGAGGCCTCCAAGCGAGAGCCTGCGGTGGTGGGATCCTGGTTGCGCGCGCACCCCCTGGGGTTTGAGCCAATAGGAAGGCTCGGCCGCCAGTGGATGCTTCCCGGCTCGGTTTCTCTTTCTTCTTTCCCTTCTTCACACCAGTTCCAGCGCAGACAGTAGTGAGTGAAGACCCTCTCTCCTCACTGCTGCTCCCCCTGACTTGCCCCTGCAGACGGCCAGGTTGAGCGTTCCGCTCCCGCCTCTGCTATGGCGGCAACAAGGAAGCGGCCCACGGAGTCTGCTCCTGACGACGGGGACGGTTGGACCCGCGTGCAGAGCAAGCGGGCCCGAAAGAGGACGCGGCACGAGAACGGCAGGGAGGACCGATCGAGCGGACCCCTGCCGACGTGCGGGACGTGTCCCCGCCCCGCTGGACCTCGGATGCTGGGGACGTTTCATCTGCCGCTGCTACGTGCTGGAGCCTGTGCGCTGTTACAAGTGCCAGGCCTTCGGCCACAGGCAGCGGCAGTGTACGAGGACGGAGGAGCTGTGCGGCGTGTGCAGCAGGGACCACGCAGCGAGGGACTGCGTTCGCCGCCATCGGGAAGGCGTGGCGCGCCCGGTGGCTGTGTGCCCCAACTGCAGTTCCGGGCACCATGCCTGGAACCGCAGGTGCCCCGCTCGACTCCGCAGAGTCCCGGGAGCCAAGCTACAGAGGATGACGTCTTTGGCGGACCCGGCAGCAGCGCGGCCAATGCAGCCGCCCACGGAGGAGAGAACGACAACCCAAGCAGAAGGACGCAAGAGGAGGCGCCGCAGACGTAAGAGGAGGACGGGACCCACAGAGCTGAGTGTCCCGACACCAAAGTCTCCCGCTAGGGAGATGGAGGTGGACCCACCACGGCAGACGAGGACGGAGACGATAGCGGTGACCGCCGAGGTGACACCCCCAGTAGTGTCCCCGGATGTACCCGCGAAAAAGAGGACCAGGGACCAGACACCCGAGCAGAGGGACCAGCCGACGACTACAGAGGAGCCAGCACCCCGCGAGGCCCCCAGTAGCTGCCAGGCGACCCAGACCCCACGGACCTACACCTTCAGCGAGGGCGAGTTGGTGGATCTCCTGATCCGCTACGAGCACCTCACTGAGCAAGAGGAGGAGGCCAGGTTCGAGAGGATCCCGCACGAGACAGCCCTCCCCCTAGTGAGGAAGATACTCCGTGACGCGAAGCCACTCCCAGCCTCCATCCGCACGGCACGCCCACTGTGCAACCCCCCACGCCACTTCGACCACAAGCGGGAGGTTGAGTGGGCGACCTTCGAGGAAGATGACCTCTCGGAGGACGAGGTCGACGTCGGAGGCGTGGACGAAGACCTCTTCCTGAACGCAGACAGGGACCTCACCGACGCGGAGCTCGCAAGCTACTACGCCGGTGACCTTTGAATACCAAGACATTTTCCCATATGTAATTTTGAACATTTGTATCTAGTGTAATGTATGTATTGTACATCGGGCAGGCTGCTTGTTTAGAGACTGCTTTGATAACCGATTATTTTTGTAATTTTCATGTTTATTTTTATTCATGTCTTATGTAAAGGATATCAATAAACTATTGAATTGAATTCCCTTCTTTGTTCTCTCCTTCTCTGTCAGGAGGCTCCTTCGTAGCGTGCGCAGCCTCTGTGGCGGCAGCCAATGGGAAGGCGCGCCAGTCGTAGAGCGGGGAGGTCCTCTCGCTGCAAAGGCTGGAGCAAGAATGTTGTGTCGATGACTGCCGTGTTGATGCCGGCCCGCCTTCCTTCCTTCCTTCCTTAAAGATTTACCCCAATATAGGGGGACAGGGCCTTCGGCCAAAAGGCTGCCCTGTAAGGGGGAGCGAGCAATGCAAGCTCGTTGCGGGTGTAGGGACGCCTTCGCCACAGCCACAGCCACGGGTAAAAGCCGGCGAGCAGCGACGGAGGCACGGGCCCTCCGGGCAGGCCCCCAGGAGCATCCCGTAGCGGTGCACGTGGGAGCAGCCGACCAGTCGACTATGACTGCAGAGGGGTGGCCCAAAGCGTGGATGACCACGCGGGTCAAAGCGCCTCTGTAGAAGGGCCACCCGGCTGCTCGCCCGAGGAGTGCTGGCGTTCCACTGCCGGCCCGCCTTCCTCCTTCCTTTAAGATTGACCCTGGGTAGCCCCAGAGGAAACGGGCCCTAGTTTATGGACGGCCCGTTAGGTGGACTGCATGAAGATTTAGCGAGGGGGCGGGTATCGTCTGACGAGCTGTTCCAGGGCCGCCTCTCCTAGGTGGAAGAGGAGTTCAGGGGCAGTGTCCCTCAGGGTTGGGGGACAGGTCTCTTGTGAGCGGGCATTCTAAGATGTAAAGTAGTAGCGGACAATCTTGCTCTTCGTCGCAGTGGTCGCATTCCCTCCACCTGACGTCTTCAGGATCGAGCTCTGAGATGCATTTGTAGCCGCGACGAAGGCGGTGCAGCTTGACACTGATGGGGCGAGGGTGGGTGACAGCTAATCGCCAGCGTTCCATGTCCGTAGCGGCCGCGTACCAGCAGCCTGACGGGGAGCCCTCAGTAACACAGTGCTCCAATAGGTTTTCAATTGTCAACCCTCTCACGGCGGGCCAGAGTAGTCGGTGAGAGAGGAGATCCGTGCGTCACTGCCCGTCTCTCCACGCCACCCACCCAGCCCCGCCGTGACAGGTGAGTTTAAGGTTACGTATTTTCTAGTACGTAACAAACTTGTGTCTCTTATTTGTGATTTTAGTTGGTTATTACATCTCTCCGTGGTTTCCAGCTTTGAGTTTGACAGGAGGTCCGTGCTTTCAGCAGCCCCTGCTGCCCCTCGGCTCCGCACCACCGAGAGAATGGTTTGATAGTGGTTACTTGTTTAGCTTTATCGCGTAGTGTATGCTTTTTTCTGGATGTTCTCTGTTTATTATGATCTTAGTTTTTCTGTAGTACTGGTGATTTTTGTCCTCTTCGTAGTTGTCGAGAATGTATGTCATGTATGGGTCCTCCAGGGCTTCCAATTTTCTGAATGTGCTTACTGCTCTTGTATATAGATTGAAGTTGATTGGTTCCAGGTTTGCTTCTTCGTGTAGCATCTTTGTGTTTCTTGTATATGGGTGTCTCTCATTCATGGCAGAGCGAAGGGCTTTATTTTGCACTTTTTGTAGTTTGTTTTGTTTATTCCTGCTTGTTGTTACTAAGGGAATCGATGGGTAGAGCAATATGGGTACGATGAATGCCTTGACAAGATGTGTTTTTATGTTGGTAGGTAAGTTCTTGAATCTGTAGTTTTGTAAGTCTGCTTTTTCCTTTGTTAATGGTTTCATTGATATGGCGTTCTATGCCTGTCCTTCCCATTGTGAGTCCTAGTACTTTGCCGTGTGGAGAGTATTCTATTTTTGATCCATCTATGATAATGTCGTTTTTCTTTTTCACTGCTATGGGAACTATTTTGAATTTGTTTTTGTTGGTTTTTATTTTCCATTTTGCCTCGTATGTATTGACTTTGGTTATTTCCTGGATGGTGCGTCGTGTCATTAATTCTCTCGATTGGCCAGGGTAAGTTATGATTTGTGTGACGTCGTCTGCATATTGTACATTTGTGCATCCCCATGCTGGTTGAGGTAGGTCTGAAGTGTATATTGTGTATAATGTGGGTGAGATTGCTGATCCTTGTGGTACTCCGGCTGATAGAAAGAACTCTTGACCTGTGTAGTTTCCGACTTTTATTTTTGCTTTCCGTCCCGTGATGTAGTTGTTGAGGTATCTGGTGATTGTGTCCGGTAAGTTGAGAAGTGCTATCTTGTATTGAAGGCCTCCGTGCCAAACCTTGTCAAATGCTTTGGCAACGTCTCGAAGTACTATGTATATCTGGTCTTTTCGTGCTATATGGTGAGCTATTGTTTCGTGAATAACCGTGAGTGCTGTGTCCGTGCCTCTGTTTGATCTGAATCCGTGTTGTGTGCAGGGGAGTTTGTTGTGGTTTTCAAGATAGATTCTCAGCCTTCTGTTAACTATTTTCTCCAGTATTTCCCCGGGTACCTCTAGTAAGGATATTGGCCAGTAGTTTTCTGTTTTTTTAGAGTTAGTATCAGGCTTTGGTATTAGTTTGATGATTACCGTTTTGAATTTTGTTGGATGAAAACCCAATGAAAGGGTGTGGTTGAATATCTCTTTTAGCAACTCTACTGCGTTGTCCGGTATGTGTTTTAAAATTATTTTATTGATTAGTGAATGGCCTGGTGTATTGTTTTTAAATCCTTCTATTGTGTTCTTAATTTCTCTTGTAGTTACTAGCGTGTGTATGTTTTCAGTTCCTCCAAGTCTTCTCTTGTCTGATGTCTCGTATGTTGTGCGTTTTTCTTCGTTTTCTCTTCAATATTGTTCAACTATTCTTTCTGTTTGTTGGTCATAGTTGGCATTTTCTTCTGCCGTGATGGTAAATACTTTACTCCAAATTTCTCGGAACATAGTCTCCTTATCTCTGTCTTCAGCTATTATTTCGTTTTTTTTTTTTTCTAGGTGTTGAATAACTGCGCTATTATTACCTTTTAGCTTTTGTATTTCTGACCAGAATCTCTTAGGGTTTTCAGCAGTGTCTAGCTGTATTTGTTATCTTCTCTTCCCAGTTTTTGTTATAGATTTTCTCGCTTTCATTTCTTAGTAGGGTTCTTAGCATCCGGTATCTATAGTAGTCCTGTCGGTTCCATCCGTATATCGCTGTCCTTCTTCTCAGCTCTTCATAATAATGTTGGATTAGTCTTAGTTGAGGGCTTGTTATAGGTTTTTGGATTATTTGTTTTGACGTTTTAGGTATGTTGTTACTGGTAGCTTGTTCTATGGTATCATACCAGAGATTGATTTTTTGACCAATGTGTTCTTTTGTCATGTGATCTGGTAAGTTAATTGTTGAAAGGTTAGTTTGTATTTCTTCTTTAAATTGGTTCCAGTTCGCTTGTTTTAAGTTGAGGCTGACTGGTATAGTTTTCGTTATTGATTTTGCGGTTATTGTCATGATGATGGGTATATGGTCTGATGTGGTTAAGGGGCCTTGTTCTTGGGTCTCTGTTGGGTGGTGGTGTTTTTTCCTCAATTAGTCCTGTTCTTATTTTGTTGAAGGTACTATTGTCAACCCTTGCGAAGCATTGGGCTGTGATGTCCATCGATTTTTTCTCTATCATTCTCATTACTTCTTCTTCTGAAAGTTCTTTGTCCGTGTATGTGTATTTATATCTTTTGCTTTGAATTCCCTTCACCAGTACTTGTCTGGTGAAGTCCTCCTTCACTGGCCATCCTTCACTCTGTTTGGTATAGAGCGTTAGCCCTATCTCTTCTCCTTTAATTTGATATTTCCTTTTCCCTTGAATCATTATTGTATCCTGTGTTGTGTTAGTCATATCTTGTGTTTGTTCTGTATATGTTCTAATCTCAGTCATCTCCTTGTTTTCAGCTTCTTTCCCCTTTTCTCGGGTACCCGATGTGCTAGCCCCCCCTCTGCCAAACTTGTTATGTTTGTGTTTGGTTGTTGTGACATCACATTTAGAATGTCTTGTGAGGGAGGATTATCTGGAGTTTTTATCATTGGCAAGTTGTTCATTTTAAACATTTTGTTTACCTCTTGTTGGAATGTTCCTGGGTTGGCAATGTTTACTATATGGGCATACATGAAACATGCATAGATTATAGTGTGTGTGTTTGGGGATACTGCTGTCGTTTCCGGCAAGTTTGCTTGTCGATTGCTCCTTTTTGCCATGTTACTATATGTTGTACTTTCCTGGCCTTTTTTTCTTTTTTTATTTACTATTTCTCTTCTTTGTGGACATTTCATGGCCATTGTTCTGTGGTCTCCTTTGCAGTTTATGCACTTTTTATATCCTTTAGTGCATTATTTCCACGTATGACCTTCCTCTGAACATTCTGAGCAAATCTTGTATTCCGTTGGCTTGGGGCATTCTGATATACTGTGATTTTCTATTTGATAGCATCTCATGCAGGCTTTTATCTCTATAAACTTGTCCTGTTGTATTTGGTGTGGGGAGATGCTCATGGAGAACATTCTCACCCCTATTTCCGTTGCCTTCTTTGCTATATTGGTCTTTGTGAAGGTATTTTGATGTTTTTTGCTCTAGTGAATTTCATCACCTCGGTTAGCTGGTTGTTGGTGTATGCATTCTTGTCCATGATTTCACTTATCATTTCATCTTCACTGTTGTTATATATATGAGAGTCAACATTGAATATTATGATTGATCTTCTTGCTTTAAGTTCTGGCGGAATTACAGGGGTAAACCCATTATTTTCAAGATATTTGTCAGTTACGCCGTTGAATAGTCTGTCCAGGTCCGTTTCGTCATTTGTAAATATGGCAAAGCCCCCATTGGCTACAAAGATTCTATTGACATAGATCTCATTCTCGGAGAGAAGTTGAAGTAGTCTTAGTTTTCTATTCGGGTCCTTTGAATTGTTTGCTCGTATTCTTACTCGAGTCATTTTTGTATGTCTTTGGTCAGTGTGTCTGCGTCCAGTCCGTGATTCAGTTGATCTGTCGGTTCGTCTGATGTCATTTTATTGGGTTGGAGCCGATTTATGAAGAGCGGCCCACTTTCCTTCCGGGGCGGTAGCAGAGCTATCAGTGCGACCCCGGCAAACCCCGACCCCGGTTGGCCTGCACAATCCCTGTTAACCCATACGCTTCGGGTGACGGGAATTCCCGCTCGGGCGGAGAGCTTCGGGTGGCGGGAGTTCCCGCTCTCTGCTCTCCCGCCAAGATCTGTAATCCCGTGACGTAATTATTACTTTCAGTGGTTGATGGCATCCCTGTCCTACGTTTCACGCAACCTCCCAGAGCACTACAGACCATTGTAATGGAGAGACGTGCTGATAATGATTTCCCCGTGTCTGAATGCGTGGAGGAAGGGAGCGCGCCAGCGGGCCCCTGTTCCTCTACCCCTATTCTCAGGGAGCGCGCTCAGCCACCGCATGTTGTAAACTTGAATACCAGTGGTATCCTCAGAGCCCTGTTTGATGAAACGCTTTCTCCTTTGGAAAGCGGAGATTCAGGGTCTGAGGAGTCGGCAGATGAATTAGAACAGATTGGGGCAGAGTCTGTTGCTGTGGCTGATGTTCCCAACACTCTGCCTCTCACCACCACGTCACAGTCTTTTCCTGCCTTCCCAAGCACATCTGTCGATGTAAGTGACGAAGGGAATGTTGATGATCCTGGGAAAGTAAATGAGTCAAGGAGCGAGACAAAGGCTGAGGGAAGTGTGGCTTCAAAGCGTCGTTGCCGCTCCCCTTGTCACCAAACAACCTCCCCCACACCTTCGTCCTCCACACACTCATCACCGACACCTTCATCCTCCACACCCTCATTACCTACACATCCATCGTCTGCGTTCACCGCATCACACTCTTCACCACCTAGACGTAAGAGCGCACGAGGACGTGTCCTTGGGGCTCGGCGTGGTATCAGGGGTGGCCGACGTGGTGCTGGTGCCCGTCGTGGCGTTCATGACGCTCGTGGTATGCAGCCACAGCAGGTCCGTCATGATGTTTTTGACTTTGTGTGGGAGGATGGGGAGAGCTTTGATCCTGAGCCTCTAGTTTTTGACAACAGGGAGGCAGGTGTACAGGCGGAATTTCCCTGCACTGCCACGTCGAGCGTGTTGCAGTTCTTCACTGCCTTTTTCGACCTGCCTGTGATGCAGTACCTGGTGTGGGAGATAAACTGCTTCAGGGAAATCAGTATTAGATGGTTAGCGCCTTTGAAAGTCTCCAAGGAGTCGAAGATGAAAGCATGGACGGATGTATCTGTTGAGGAACTGTACGTGTGGTTTGCTCTCACCATGCTAATGCCCCACGTCAAGAAACATGTCCTTCAGGACTACTGGATCGTTGATGACCTCATATCCACGCCGTCATTTGGGAAATGGATGCCAAGGGACCGGTATCTCCTCATTCTCCGGTACCTTCACTTCACCAACAATTATGGACCAAAACCAAATGACCGGCTGTGGAAAGTGAGGTTGATCCTGGAGATGATCCGTGGGAAGATGCAGACGTTTTTCATTCCGTTCCAGAAAGTGGTCATCGATGAATCGCTTGTTCTGTTCCGGGGGCGTTTGTCCTTCATCCAGTACATCCCGTCAAAGCGGCATCGTTTTGGAATCAAGTTTTTTGTCATCTGCGACTGCCAAACGGGTTATGTGCTGGATTTCTTGGTTTACTCAGGGTCAGATATAGACATTCCTTCCAATGACCCCCACGGGTTTTCAGGTGCAGTTGTGAAGGCTCTAATGGAGAACTACTTCAATAAGAATCACATACTGTACACTGATAACTATTACACATCTCCAGCCCTGAGCCACTACCTCCTGGGACAGAAGACCGGATCCTGTGGCACCGTTCGTGCCAATCGCAAACACTGGCCAGCATTCCCTTCCGGGACCAGGGAGGGAGACATCATAAGAAAGAAGTCTGGGAAAATGCTGGCCCTACACTGGCACGACAAATGGAAGGTGAACATGATCACGACCATTCACAAGGGTGCCATGGTAGATTCCGGCAAGAAAGAACGCGGCTCAGGTAATGTTGTATACAAGCCTGATGCTGTGGTGGATTACAATATCAACATGAGGCTTGTTGATAAGTCGGACATGATGGTGGGTGAAATAGACTGCCTAAGGAAGTGCTGCAAATGGTACAAAAAGGCGTTCCTCCACCTCCTTGACATAACTATCCTGAATGCCTATATACTCTACCAGCATCTGACAAAAAAAAAGACATCACTCCGGGAGTTTGAGAAGGAGCTGGTGAAACAGATCCTGGAGCATTACGGTACTGTTCAGGCCTCATTTTCACGGAGACATATCCCTGTCCGTCACATCGATAGGCTGAAGGCCTGGGAGTGGATGTCACGTCACAAACTGGCACTCCTCCCATCCCTGCCTTCAGGCCGTAAGGGGTCCAGGCGTTGTCATGTTTGTGCCAACACAACACAAAAGGCAACAGCACGTAAGGAGACCCAGTACTGGTGCCTTGAGTGTAAAGTGCCATTGTGTCCTGGTTGTTATTCGGACTACCATTCCCTGGAAAATTTCTAAGAATGAGGAAAGACCTTGTACATAGTGCCTAATAATATTTTGTTTATGTATAAAAGGGCAGAAACGGCACCCAGTTTTAGAGGGGAGGGTGTGATTTGTTTGCAGTACCTAATTATATTTCTGTTTATGAAAGCATTCTTGTATATACAAAGGCAAAAAAGTCATTCAGTTTTGTAAGGAGTTATTTTTTATGTAACCTACAAACATGCGTAATATGAAGCCTAATATGTTTATATATTCCATAATTGTACTATGTTTACGATTTTTTTTTTTTTTTTTTTTTTTTTGCATATAATGGCAAAAAACGCATCCTGTTTTGTAAGGAGTTATTTTTATGTATGCTACAAACATGCGTAATATGTAGCCTAATATGTTTATATATACCACAATTGTACTGCGTTCATGAAAGTTTTTTTGTGTGTGCATATAATGACAAAAAACACATTCAGTTTCATAAGGAACTATTTTTTATGAGGGTCAAACATGAGTAATGTGTAACCTAATATGAATAGTCGTATAGTGCCTAGTAATTTCTTTTTACATAAAAAGGCAGAAATGGAACCCAGTTTTATAAGGTGTTATTTGTGTGCAGTATATAACTATATTTATGAATATGAAAGTATTTCTTGTACTTATAAAGGCACATAAGTCATGCAGTTTTGTAATTAGTTATTGTTTGTAAGCTACAAACATGCGTAATATGTAGCCTAATATGTTTATATATTTCATAACTGTACTGTTTTTATGAAAGATTTTTCTGTGCATACATTGGCAAAAAAAAAAAAAAACATTCCGTTTCGTAAGGAGTTATTTATATGAGCGTCAAACCTGCGCAATATTTAGCCTAAGGAGTGTATATATTCCACATTTATGCTGTGCTTATAATAACTTTTTTTGTGCATTCGTAAGGAGTTTTTGTGAGCGTCCAACATGCGTAATATGTAGCCAAATATGAATAATCGTGTAGTGCCTAATAATATATATATTTTTTTTTTAAAGGGAGAAATGGCACCCAGTTGTATAGGGTGTTATTTGTATGCAGTATATAATTATATTTCTGTTTATGAAAGTATTTCTTGTACATATAAAGGCAGAGAAGTTATTCAGTTTTGTAAGGATTTATTTTTATGTAAGCTACAAACACGTGTAACATGTAGCCTAATATGTTTATGTATTCCATATTTGTACAGTGTTTATGAAAGATTTTCTTCGCATATAATAGCAAAAACACATTCAGTTTCGTAAAGAGTTATTTTATGAGCGTCAAACCTGCGTAATATGTAGCCTAATGAGTGTATATATGCCATAATTGTACTGTGCTTATGGAAGCTTTTTTCTGCATGTAATAAAAAAAAAACATTCATTTTCGTAAGAAGGTATTTTTTATGAGAGTCAAACATACGAAATATGTAGCCTAATATGAATAATCGAGCTGGTAGGAAAGGATGCCTACGTACTGTGTGATGGCGCGGGGCGAGGCAGGAGACCAAGGGCCGGATTGTCAAAACTTACCTTCGGACGACGGGACCCTACGCGCCGAAATCCTTACCGTCAAACTGTTTTGGGTCGCGACGGGACCCGTTGCGGCGCGGGGGAAGAGGCGATACGAAGGGACAGCACAGGGCACCTCTTGCCCCGCGCCACACGTTGCCTCTGATGTCCCCTCCGTTCTTTTCATCCATTTGTCTGACCAGGTAAGCATATTTCCTTTACGCAGTGTTACTTTTTAGGTGTTTTATGATTGCGTTGATCTGTATGAGCAAGTAGAAAACCATGAGTAGCCTGCAATGGTTAATACTGGCTATGCCAATATGTGCTCCTTCGGCCCATGCCTCCCGTCACCAAACTAACCAAATATTAGACCACACAAGGGCATGTTCCAAACTTAGTGATAGGTTTTAGGTGTTTTATGGTTGCATTGACCTATAAGAGCAAGTAGAAAACCATGAGTAGCCTGCAATGGTTAATATTGGCTATGCCAATATGTGCTCAGTCGGCCCAGCCTCCCGTCACCATACTAACCAAATATTAGACCACACAAGGGTATTTTCCAAACTTAGTGATAGGTTTTAGGTGTTTTATGGTTGCAATGACCAATAAGAGGAAGTAGAAAACCATGAGTAGTCTGCAATGGTGTGGGGTGTCCAGGGGGGCAGCCCCCATGGTCAGCTATGTAGACCAGTTTATTTCTTTAATATACTTATAATAAAAATTTATGAACATTAAGAGAGAAAGGGGGACAGAAACCTATCTCACTTGGTCAGAAGCCAGGAACTGTTGGTGGTCATCCAGAATCGGTAATTGTGTCGATTAGTTATTTGTTTATTTCTTTTTATCACTTGTAAACGCAGTATATGATTGATTCGCAGGTAAAACTAGAGTAACACAACAGTGTGTGATAGGTTGGAATGGCTAATTATGCAGTGGTAAGTGACAGAGCTGTGGAGTTAATCGACACAATTACCCCTGAATTTACTATAATTGTCTGAGTGTAGCCAACCTGGTGTTGACTTTTTCTAACCTATCACAGCATGGAGCAGTATTCCAGCGTTGGTCTCACAAGTGTATCATAAGCTAAGTGTACTAAGTCAGGGGTACAGTTGTATACATTCCTCCTGAGGAACCCCAGTGTTTGGTTTGCTGTGGCACTGATGTGGTTAGCTATATATACCTGTTTATTTATTTCATGTTGGTGGTAATCCAGAATCTACTATAAGAACATGGTGACATATGTGTTATAATTTATATGTTTGCTTTTAAAGGTTTGTGTGATCATGGCTGCTTACGATGATGTTTGGGATGAATTCGACCTCTGGGATCAATGGGAGGAGCTGGAGGAGATGGATGCCCCAAGAGTTGTCGTCCGTAGACCTCGAAGGATTGTCACAGGTATAAGTGAGGGGTGAAGGTATCTATTTTACTGGTTCCTCAATCCAGTTATTGAAAAATATACGAAAATTGGTTGAGTGTATATAATATTACGTATGTAGCGTCCCTACAAATTATTACTGAATTTGCAAGGCACTCGAGCCTTGTGCATGCCTTCTTGATTGGTTCCATGGTCGCTAACCTATACTGGAGTCCCGAGTTCGAGGCTTGGCGAGTACACTTACTGAGAATATATTTTTTTACCAAATCAATTTCCATGTTTGTACAAGGTGCCAAAAAAGCATTGTGACATATTATGTACAAGTAAGAAATCAGGGGAAGTATTATGCTGGTATCAATTACGTACCAGTCCTTACATTACATACCTACACTATTACACCTGTGAATGTGACAGTGTTATATCCCTGGTCAGCTACCAAACTCATTCACACCCTTCTATCCCAAAGCCTTAAAAACCGACTTTCGCAGCAACAGTGACATAGAAATGAGTATATCATATCCAATGCAAACTCACTGTGTTTATTCCACTTACAGATCGGATGAATCCCTTCACGGCAATGAGCGACAACGAGTTTGTTGATCGTTTCAGATTAAGAAAAAATTCAATGTATGATCTCATTGAAGAAATACGAGAACATCTTCCTGCCCCAACTGACTCCAGAGGTAATTTCTTATCATTATATAAGTAAAGTGGGGTAAGAAAAAATATAGGGGTGTATGGGGTAAGAACGAATCATCTCGTATCTATTAATGCCATTAATCTAATGATGTCTTTTTATCATCGAAAAATAGGTCATTTTTTTGCAATCAATACTTTGCCTGTTTGAGGAAATACCAGTTACTTGTATGCGCTTAAGATCGTTTTTTCCGTGATCAGGCGAAAAAAGTTTGTCAAAACTTTGAAGTATCTTTCATGAACTTAGATTTTCTCTTTCGCTGTTAATTGTGACAAGACTCTTTTGTTGTAGCTTTTCCAGAAGTCGAGCATAGTAACCGTTGTAGATGAGTCGATGGCTTTGATGGCGCGGTCATACGCAATATGGGTATACGAGCGAGGAATGTCACATGCGCAGTTAATGGAAAAATACCAAATAAAGAAAACATCCTTGCACGATCTCCTGAAGGCGAAGGACAAGACCAAGGACATCAATTACGTGAATGATTATGCCTTACTCGTCATCATCATAGTAAGAGGAAGGAGGGGGCACCGGAGAATGGTGATCAGCTGATTCGGGAGACGAACCTCATGGCCCCATGCATTCATTTGTGTTAAACTTGAGAAATATTAAAATAATGGTACTTACAAAATTTTTGGAGTGAAACTAAGGTATTTCCTTAACAGATTGATATTTTTCAAGATAAAATGCATATATTTAAATTTAAAGGATACATTTTTCTCCAAAATATACTATATTTTTCTTACCTGAACATGATATTTTTCACCCCTTTTTGGGTTAAGAAAAAATCAGAGGAAAATATTCATATTAAATACTGTTACGTATGCTAGGCTCAATTTGACATTATATTATGATACGGATAGAAGTTTATATGTATCAGAGAAGTCATGATGGATATACAGGAAAACTTCTCCTGTGGAAAAAGTTTCAGGTTTTGCACTTTTCTTACCCCATTTTACTATAATCATGAAATGGTGACCCTAGCAGTGGTGGCTCAAAGCATAAATTGGTGGGGTGCTGCTCCAAAAATGTTTAGGCCAGTGGTTCTCCAAGTGGGGGCCATGGCGGGTTGTTGCAAAGAGTACATTTCTACATAGTTTCAGGATTATGAATGTTATTTCTTTTCTTACCTTTGATTGGCGGGATGAGATTATGCAGAAAAATAAAGGGGGGGCGCAGGAATGTTGAAAATTCATGAAGGGAAGAATGGAGAGGAAAAGTATGAGAACCACTGGTTTAGCCCTTGCTGTAATCCACATTACAGTGCAACCAACTCAGGTGTTCATCCTTCCCTTTTGGGGATTGATTACTTAAAATAAACTATAACTTTAATTTTCTTTTTCTCACAGGATGTCCTGTCCCAGCACATTTACAGACACTGATAGCACTACGCTGCATGATGTCTGGGGATCACCAGATGACATTAGGTGACTGCCATGATGTCTCCCAGACAACAGTTAGCCAGTGCTTGAAGGTGGTGTCACGAGCAGTGGCTAGTTTGAGCAGGCATCACATAATGGCGCCCTCTGGGAATGATCGGCAGAGGACTGTTCAAGAGTTCTATGCTATCCATGGCATGCCTGGGGTTATTGGTGCAATAGACTGTACACACATAGCTATAGTGAGACCGTCTGTTGCAAATCCTGAAGTGTTCCGATGCAGGAAGGGTTACTTTTCAATGAATGTGCAAGCTGTGTGTGGTCCCGATCTGCTTTTTCACAACGTTGTTGCTCGTTGGCCTGGGAGTGTACATGACAGTAGAATTCTGGACAACAGCAGACTTTGTGCACAGTTAGAAGAAACTTTGGAACCACAATACCACCTGCTTGGAGATGCTGGTTATGCCCTAAAGAGGTATCTCCTAACACCGGTAGCAGTTCCCACCAACGATCATGAGCGAGCCTACAACAGCAGTCACACCCATACCAGGAATACAGTGGAACGTGCATTTGGTGTCTTAAAAAAAAGATTTGCATATTTAGGAAAGAAAATGAGGACTAGTTTAGATACAACTAAAGCAATCATTGTTGCAGCAGTAGTCTTACATAATATAGCTGTGAAAACTAGACTGGTCATGCCACAAGATGGAGCGGAACATGCAATAATCAATGTCAATGCCCTTCATAATGGAGTTCCAGTAGACAGGCAGGGAAATGCACAAGGCAGATTGAAGCGTCAACAAATCATCAGGATTTTTCTGAACCTCATCCTCATCATGGACGACTGCTCCCAGCTCTTTCACAGCGTCCCCCCTCTTTCACTATCTTTCCTTTCTCCGTCATGAGCTCAGTTATTGTACTTGGGGAGATGTGTTCTGAATTTATTCATATATTACTACTTTCCAATATGATTTTTTATCCCCTTTATAGTTTTCAGTTAGTCTTTCACCAAACTCTTTATCAAATCGCTGTTTCCTTTCTTTTAATGTTATGGTTACTTCCATATTGCATTCTCTTTATTTTTTGTTCTTTCCTTTTTACTTGCGCCTCCATATTACTTTCTTGAGATTTCTAATAAAGTTCCTTTCCTCTTTTTCTATCACCTTTATCTCCTCTGTCCACCATGAATTTCCTATTTTTTTTATCTCGCACCAGTTTCAGCCCTGAAACCTTTCTTGATATAATAATACTCTTCAATATTAAGTTGATTATGCTTCCGTTCTGTGCACTGTATTTTTTGCATGTATGAAAATGCTTTATTTATATTGTTTATTATAAAATAAAATTCTTGTTACCCTGAAGTTGTAACCTTTCATTTCTAAGAACTTACCAAAGTGACCTATTATTATGTATTCTTTGCACACACTAGGACAGCAGATAATTACAGAAAAGTGAGATGTTTTAGGAACAAAAGTTACTAAAACAATGGTTACTAGTTCATCCTTTTTATATATATTATATATGCTCTTACATATATCTCATGTGCAGTTTGCGTGCTCTTTTCTGCAATGAGTCGATACATTTTGCTTCTAAAGCTTTTTCTTTTGCCTCCTCTTTTCTGGCTTCAGCCTCCTCAAGCTTCAACTCCATGTATCGTAATTGCATGTCCATCAATTTTGCCCTCTTGTTCTGAAACTCGTCGTCCCTGCTTGTGCTGGCCTTCACTATCTCCCGGACTTCTACGTCTTCGCCCGCTTTCCACCTCCCGGCTCGACGTTGCCTGCTCGTCATCCTTACGGGGCTGGCAGGCACAATTGTTTCCCCAACTTTGTTGCCGCCCTGTTCTTCATCTGGTGTTGGTGCCAGTGGTTCGAACTCACCAACTCACACCAGATGTCGGAGCGTGCTGGCAGTAGAGTAAAATAAATTATTAGTTGATGAAAACATCTGTTAATGAAATGCAGTGGTGTACGTGTCATCTGGCATATTTGTCTGAAAACAGATGCGTTATCAATCAATTAAAATTTTTAATTTTCTAGAACTGCCCCCATGATTGCTGACTCAGCACCACAAATTGGCATATTAAATAATATGCTTGCTATACAGATGCTATGTTCATCAAACAAAGATTGGATCGGATTATGATTATTGGAAATGTACACCACTGTACTTGTTCAATAACCTCCATTTACGCTTACATATTTAAGTGGCAATGTTCTCAAACGATTATGGTTCTCGCCAACAGTTTTAGGAAGAAGAAATTCCCACCAAATACAGAGGAAGCACCTCAGACCCATTACTGCCACGTTCAATGGCACTGTTATTATGTTCATTTATAATAAAACTTGTGATGCATTTAAGTGTGTGTTGAGCTTCGGGATATATAAACAGGCAGAACACCTGCTTACGAGGTATTTACTTATAAGCTATTCTCCTTATGAGTGTAACATCTTACCTCTCACAAGAGACCTTGAAAATCGGATGAGTCGACCATGGTGGTTCGACTTTGCTGGGAATAAATACATCTGAGTAAACACAAGTATAGTACAGCATTATTTAACTTAATTTACTCAAAACCTGTATAATCGGTCGAAGACTCATTGGAACACAGAGTTTTGATGAGATGTCTGGGGAGGACACAGCTTAGGCTGAGTTGAATTGAGTAATGAAACAAGTGTAACAACGGCAGCATCAAATAATGTGGATTCAGGATGATACCCATGTGATGAAGTTCCATTATTTCATGACAAAATAATTGTAATGTCAAGATATCCATATCTACTATTCATACGTATTTAACATTCATATTTCCTATGTATACATCATTTACCTGTTATAATGCAAATTGATTATATTGTATACTTACGCTGAGATGGCAAGGCATCATCATCATAGGGGTTGCCGATGTCATTAATGTCATCCCCGAGGAGTGTGAGCACTTGCTCACAATCTGAGGTCATGTCTGGTGGAGGCGCGCCACCACCAGTTTTGAACACCTACCGTTTCAAGTCAGCCTTGCTTTTCTTCGCCCTAAAATAAAATAAATAGATATAGATAGATAGATAGATATAGATAGATAGATATAGATAGATATTTGTTGTACTGGTGGTGCAGTTCTTGAATAAATGATGAATATATTAAATTTAATAAAATTTTAGAACTTGGGGCCATTAATGAAAGTGTTGTTCAGAAGGGCATTGTTCACAGTGTACAGAGATATTTTTCTTCACTTACTTGACTTTCAGTCGCTCCCAAACTTTCTTGAGCTGCACCTCTGACCGTTGGGGCCCCATGTTGTGGGCCTTGAATTTTCAGTAATTATCGCCCAGGCCTCCCTCTTCTGTAGGAGTATCCTCCCGTCAGTCTTTAGGCTGAGTAGGATTGGTTCCTCAGCTATTAGGCCCAATAGCAACTCTCTTGCCGGGGGCGAAATGGGACCTGTCCTCAGGCACTGCTCCAGGGATGCCATCGTCACTAGTTAGTGCTGTAAGGAAAGCCAATGTAGAAGGTAATATTATATAAGTGTCGTATTGTCGATGAAACGTATTTGATTTTATGCCATAGCATAAATAGGCAGGTGTCCTTGCTTACATTAATTTAACCTTATACCAGTTTAAGTATGATTTATGAACCCAGATAATACATGTGTGGTTACATTAGTTTACATTACATTATCGTGCACAGAGGTTATATAGCTCACTACACCGCTTGAAAACTATAACAGATTCAAGTTGTGTTTGCACCTGGTCAGTAACTTAGGTAGGCCAGGGGAGTTATGGGGTTGACCATGTGCACACTGCTGGTAGCTCATGGGAACGTATTTACCCTGCACAGAGGTTATATAGCTCACTACACCGCTTGAAAACTAAAACAGATTCATGTATGTGTTTGCACCTGGTCAGTAAATAAGGTGGTAAGGGGAGTTATGGGGTAGACCCTGTGCACACTGCTGGTAGCCAATGGTAGCTCTTGGAAACGTATTTATCCTGCACAGAGGTTATATAGCTCACCACACAGCTAAAAATCATAATTAGCTTATGCATCTGTTTGTACCTGGTCAGTAAATGATTATGTTATTGCTGAGGTGGTGTTGTGGAGACTGCCTGCTGTTGACGTCAGCTCAAAACAAATGGAATGAAGGTGCTTTAATCCTTCCCTGCAAGCCACATAAGCTACTTAAGTATCCACACAGGCTAGCTACGTCAATAAACAAACAAAAATACCCTAAAAACTGGCACATGCCCATAAAGTGGCCAGTCAAGGCAGTGATAATTATAATTGGTCATGGCCAGGGCAACGTGGTCTCGTCAGTGCTCCCTCCCTACGGCTAGCCAGACTCAAAGAAATATATTTGGCTACCCACAAGGGGTAACCCTGTCAGGAAATGCACAAAAACATCATACAATGGGTCATATGATGAGTAAATCCAGTCATACGGTGGGGCTGACGAGAGCCCAACAGGCTGTAGTCAGCTCGCCCTCAATTAGGCTAACTAGACCCAAAGCAAGCTGTTTGCCTTCCCACAAAGGTTAACCCCATCAATAAACACACAAAACATCATACAATGGGTCATATGATGAGTAAATCCAGTCATACGGGTGGGGCTGACGAGAGCCCAACAGGCTGTAGTCAGCTCGCCCTCAATTAGGCTAACTAGACCCAAAGCAAGCTGTTTGCCTTCCCACAAAGGTTAACCCCATCAATAAACACACAAAACATCATACAATGGGTCATATGATGAGTAAATCCAGTCATACGGTGGGGCTGACGAGAGCCCAACAGGCTGTAGTCAGCTCGCCCTCAATTAGGCTAACTAGACCCAAAGCAAGCTGTTTGCCTTCCCACAAAGGTTAACCCCATCAATAAACACACAAAACATCATACAATGGGTCATATGATGAGTAAATCCAGTCATACGGGTGGGGCTGACGAGAGCCCAACAGGCTGTAGTCAGCTCGCCCTCAATTAGGCTAACTAGACCCAAAGCAAGCTGTTTGCCTTCCCACAAAGGTTAACCCCATCAATAAACACACAAAACATCATACAATGGGTCATATGATGAGTAAATCCAGTCATACGGGTGGGGCTGACGAGAGCCCAACAGGCTGTAGTCAGCTCGCCCTCAATTAGGCTAACTAGACCCAAATCAAGCTGTTTGCCTTCCCACAAAGGTTAACCCCATCAATAAACACAAAACATCATACAATGGGTCATATGATGAGTAAATCCAGTCATACGGGTGGGGCTGACGAGAGCCCAACAGGCTGTAGTCAGCTCGCCCTCAATTAGGCTAACTAGACCCAAAGCAAGCTGTTTGCCTTCCCACAAAGGTTAACCCCATCAATAAACACACAAAACATCATACAATGGGTCATATGATGAGTAAATCCAGTCATACGGGTGGGGCTGACGAGAGCCCAGCAGGCTGTAGTCAGCTCGCCCTCAATTAGGCTAACTAGACCCAAAACAAGCTGTTTGCCTTCCCACAAAGGTTAACCCCATCAATAAACACACAAAACATCATACAATGGGTCATATGATGAGTAAATCCAGTCATACGGGTGGGGCTGACGAGAGCCCAACAGGCTGTAGTCAGCTCGCCCTCAATTAGGCTAACTAGACCCAAAGCAAGCTGTTTGCCTTCCCACAAAGGTGACCCCCACCAAAACACACCCCAAACATCATACAATGGGTCATATGATGAGTAAATCCAGTCATACGGGTGGGGCTGACGAGAGCCCAACAGGCTGTAGTCAGCTCGCCCTCAATTAGGCTAACTAGACCCAAAGCAAGCTGTTTGCCTTCCCACAAAGGTTAACCCCATCAATAAACACACAAACAACATCATACAATGGGCGAAAATGTCCTACCTTGTAAGTAAATGCAGGGAAACTTGGAGAGGTGGTGATGACTCCTTCCCGCCAGCAGACGAAAAACAGAATGAAGATAGCGATGCGCATGTAAACAAACCTACCGACGTACCAACCCCTCCGTGATCCAGGTACTCGAAGGGGGAAGAGGCGGGAGGATTTGACGGTTCCGATCGCCATTACAGTGCTGAGTTCTCCCGTCGTGTGGAGCCGTCGGTGAAGGGGGAAGGGAGGTTTTGACAATCTAAGCCCAAGGCCCAGGTCAACAGCACCCGCACGAACAAGTGCGCTCGGCTTGGCCGAAAATGGTACCTCTTCCCAACATCATATCTCTGCCGTGGTTCAACCTAGACACTTCCAATATCTTTCATCATGAGGAGGAAGGATTGGCGATGAGATAGCAGTAAAAACTACTATGTTTTCGTTTGAAATTACCACACAGGGCATTGGTGAACAACACCTATTTTTCCAAAAATGTGCAGTATCGCTCGCGCGCTGGGAGAGTGACAATAGACCCCTAGCCCGAGGTTTATGGGTTAAGGGGTGCAGGTTGCCCGGGGGGACTCGGAGCGAATACGAGACCGAAGTCTCGCAGGAAAAAAGAAGGAAAGTAGCAGGAAAAAGTACTGCAAACACAGTGCAGCCGAGACTGCTACCGAGCCCCCGCAGCTTGTGGGACTAAGCCCACAAACGCCGTGAGGGGGTCACGAGTAGCGTCACGGTCTGCCCCGATAGCAGGAAGTCCGTTCTCCTTACTCAGACTGAGTGATGTAAAAGAAAACCCAGACAAGGGCAGACTGCTCAACTTTAGGAGGAGGAGTGTCGATACACAAGTCTGGGGAACCGCAAGTGTAAGCGGTTGGCAGCTTAGTATGGGCGTAGCTACGTGACAAGCAGCATAATGTAGCGGGCTCAGACACCTCCCGGGTGACCCAGGGAAGGATGACTGCTCCGCTTGCGCGATAGCTCTCTAAAGAGCACGGCTGGCGGAGCGAGCTGGAGAGAGCGGGGCTGAGGTCTTGCTGCTACCGCTGCCAGGTTGGAATGACCATGTGCCAGCCAGCCTTCCTTTAAGATTAACCCCCATAAAAGGGGGACAGGGCCTTGGCCAAATGGCGGCCCTGTAAGGGGAGGGCGAGCAATGCAAATTCGTTGCGGGTCTAGGGACGCCTCCGCCGCCGCCACAGCCACGGGTAACAGCCGGCGAGCAGCGACGGAGGCATGGGCTCTCTGGGCAGGCGCCCAGCAGACACCCGTAGCTGACACGTGCGAGCAGCCGACTGGTCGACTTGACCACGGAGGTGTGGCCCTAAGCGAGGATGACCCCACGGGCAGCCCGTAGCGGTGCACGAGCGAGCAGCCCAGCAGTCTACTATAACCGCAGAGGGGTCACCCTCGCCTCTGCAGAAGGGCCACCCGGCTGCTCGCCCGAGGAGTGCTGGCGGTTCACTGTGCCGGCCAGCCTTCTTTCTTTCTTTTAGGATTTACCCCCTAAAAAGGGGGAACGGGCCTTTGTCTATGCGACGGCCCGTCGCAAAGGGGAACCCGCCGCTGGCGTGCGGCGGGTGTAGGGAAGCCTCCGCCGCCGCCTCAGCCACGGGTAAAAGCCGGCGAGCAGCGACGGAGGCACGGGCTCTCTGGACAGGCGCCCAGCAGACACCCGTAGCGGTACTCGTGCGAGCAGCCGACTGTTCGACTTGACCACGGAGGGGTGGCCCTAAGCGAGGATGACCCCACGGGTCCACCTCGCCTCCGTAGAAGGGCCACCCGGCTGCTCGCCCGAGGAGTGCTGGCGTTCCACTGGCCGGCCAGCCTTCTTTCTTTAAGGATTTACCCCCTAAAAAGGGGGAACGGGCCTTTGTCGGTGCGACTGCCTGTCGCAGGGGGGAACCCGCCGCTGGCGTGCGGCGGGTGTGGGGAAGCCTCCGCCGCCGCCACAGCCACGAGTAAGAGCCGGCGAGCAGCGACGGAGGCACGGGCTCTCTGGGCAGGCGCCCAGCAGACACCCGTAGCTGACACGTGCGAGCAGCCGACTGGTCGACTTGACCACGGAGGGGTGGCCCTAAGCGAGGATGACCCCACGGGTCCACCTCGCCCCCGTAGAAGGGCCACCCGGCTGCTCGCCCGAGGAGTGCTGGCGTTCCACTGGCCGGCCAGCTTCTTATTGGGTTTACCCCCTAAAAAGGGGGAACGGGCCTTTGTGCGACGGCCCGTCGCAGGGCGGAGCCCGCCGCTGGCGTGCGGCGGGTGTGGGGAAGCCTCCGCCGCCGCCACAGCCACGAGTAAGAGCCGGCGAGCAGCGACGGAGGCACGGGCTCTCTGGTCAGGCGCCCAGCAGACACCCGTAGCTGACACGTGCGAGCAGCCGGCTGGTCGACTTGACCACGGAGGTGTGGCCCTAAGCGAGGATGACCCCACGGGCAGCCCGTAGCGGTGCACGAGCGAGCAGCCCAGCAGTCGACTATAACCGCAGAGGGGTCACCCTCGCCTCTGCAGAAGGGCCACCCGGCTGCTCGCCCGAGGAGTGCTGGCGGTCCACTGTACCGGCCAGCCTTCTTTCTTTCTTTTAGGATTTACCCCCTAAAAAGGGGGAACGGGCCTTTGTCTATGCGACGGCCCGTCGCAGGGGGGAACCCGCCGCTGGCGTGCGGCGGGTGTAGGGAAGCCTCCGCCGCCGCCACAGCCACGAGTAAGAGCCGGCGAGCAGCGACGGAGGCACGGACCCTCTGGGCAGGCGCCCAGCAGACACCCGCAGCTGACACGTGCGAGCAGCCGACTGGTCGACTTGACCACGGAGGGGTGGCCCTAAGCGAGGATGACCCCACGGGTCCACCTCGCCCCCGTAGAAGGGCCACCCGGCTGCTCGCCCGAGGAGTGCTGGCCGGCCAGCTTCTTATTGGGTTTACCCCCTAAAAAGGGGGAACGGGCCTTTGTCTGTGCGACGGCCCGTCGCAGGAGGGAGCCCGCCGCTGGCGTGCGGCGGGTGTGGGGAAGCCTCCGCCGCCGCCACAGCCACGAGTAAGAGCCGGCGAGCAGCGACGGAGGCACGGGCTCTCTGGTCAGGCGCCCAGCAGACACCCGTAGCTGACACGTGCGAGCAGCCGACTGGTCGACTTGACCACGGAGGGGTGGCCCTAAGTGAGGATGACCCCACGGGTCCACCTCGCCTCCGTAGAAGGGTCATCCGGCTGCTCGCCCGAGGAGTGCTGGCGTTCCACTGGGCCGGCCAGCTGCTTAAGATTTATCCCCTAGGGACAATTAGGGAAAACGGGCCTTAGTCCGGAGACGGCCCGTTAGGAGGAATGCCTGGTGTTTATCTGGGTGGTGCGTAGCTTACTGCTAAGCGTTCGAGGGCCTCCTCTCCCAGATGGAAAAGGAGTGCTGGGGCCGATCGCCCTTCAGGGTTAGCAGCTAGGTCTCTAGTAGCAGGGCACTCGAGGAGGTAGTGCAGGAGCGGGCAGTCCTGCTCTTCCTCGCAGTGCTCACATTCCCGCCATCTGATGTCGTCGGGGTCGAGCTCGGAGAGGCACTTATACCCCAAGCGGAGGCGGTGTAGGAGAACACTGACGGGGCGAGGGTGGGAGGCTTCCAGTCGCCAGCGTCCCATATCAGTGGCGGCCGCGTACCAGGAGCTCGATGGGGAGTTCGCCGCTACTGAGTGCTCCAGGTCAGTAGTTATGCTACGCCCGGCCTTGGACAGCATGGTTGTTCGGAGGAGGCCCAAGTTGGGTGGCAGGTGGATCGTTACCTCAGGGAGGAGGGTTGCATCCTTAGCCGCCGCGTCAGCCGCATCATTACCCCCTACTCCAGAGTGGCTAGGGAGCCAGTTGAGGGTAACTCGTCTGCCGGTGGATTCTAAGGCCTCTAGTGTTCGCCAGATGGAGGTGGTGAGGCGGATGTTGTCAGCTACTCGGTCGCCGCTGATGGCCTGTAGAGCAGCCATGGAGTCACTGTGGATAACCACAGGCCCCGCTACAGTCTCCTCCGCGTGAAGGAGGGCCATCGAGATGGCTACCAATTCTGCCTGGGTAGAGGAGCAGCCATTGGCCAGGCGGAATAAGGCCGTGGTCCCCCCACCAATAAAGGCAGCACCAACAGCCCCTGTTAGATGGTGAACAGAGCCGTCAGTGAAGTAGACCACGGTCTGAGGGGGCAGCGCACCAGTGACCCGACTCGCAGCTTCACGCCTCAGGACTTCGTTGGGCAGCAGCGACTTCTTGGCAGGTAGAGGACGCAGAGAGAGGTGGAACGGCCTGGGACGCCAAGGAGGAGGGGAGACATAAGCCGGCACAGGGAGATCGGGGGGCGGTGTTAGTAAGTGTGCCAGGGCATGCACACCCAGGAGCCCAGCCACGGCGGACGGCCATGTTTCTCGATGGAAGAGGCGGGGGTCGTGGTGAAGGGACTGGCGCACCCGCTCCGCGAGGTGGGCTGCCTCTGGACGACGCAGCAGGGTAATCAGGTGGACGAGACCGAGCTGCCGGACCCTCTCGGTGACAGAGCATATGAAGGCCTCGGCTCGCAGGGAGATGCACGTCGTCCAGCGAGGCGCGCCAAGGAGCGTCCTGAGAGAGGAGTTCTGGGCGGTCTCAAGGGGTTCCAGAGAGGCGGGAGGTACCGTCAAGAGGCATGGTGTGGCGTAGTCCAAGCAGGACCGGACAGCGCTCACGTAGTAGGAGCGGAGGACCCGGTCGTTCGCCCCACATGAGCGCCCCGCCAAGGCCCTCATCGTGTTGACTCTGGCCATCATTTTGACCCGAATGAAGGCCACATAAGGTCGGAAGGAGAGGCGGGAGTCGATCACCATCCCCAGGTATGTGAAGTGGGAACCCAGGGGACTGGCACGTCGTTCAAGAGGAAAGGCGCCGGAGGGGTGGAGTACCGGAAGGCCATGGCCTTTGTCTTCGCCGGGTTGGGGACAAGGCCGAGGAGAGAGCAGGAGTCAAGGAGGCGGCGAAGCATGGCGCGAGCTCGAGTCACGTGGCGGGATCCGGAAGCGACGATGGCAATATCGTCCGCATAACTCAGAACTCTGACTTGCTCATTCGTGTGGAGGGCGACAAGGTGCTCTACAAGGAGATTGAATAGCAGAGGGCTGAGGATGCCCCCTTGCGGAGTCCCGTTGTCGAAGGACTGCACGCCAGATGTTGTGCCCTGGTAGCATACAGAAGCAGTGCGTCCCTGGAGATAATCCCCAACCCAGCTGATGAGGCGGCCACGAACGCCTTTTGCTGCTAGGGTCGAGAGAATGGCCGGCGTGGAGGCTAGTTCAAAGGCCTTCTCGAGGTCGAGGAACACTACGACCGCCTTGCAGCCAGTGATGCTGGATAAGAGGGTCGACACACACTCCCTCCTGCCTCTGGCCCGGCGGAAGGCGAACAGGTGGTGGTGGAGGGGACCCAGCGCCCATTCCAAGCGGGAATGAAGGATCCGCTCCATGGTCTTGCCCAGGCAGTTGAGGAGGGATATTGGGCGGTGCTGCGTGGTGTCTCCGGCTTTCGGGGGCTATCGTGGCCGTTTTCCAAGCAGCTGGGACGGCGCGGGAGGCATAGGAAAGGTTGAACAGGTGGAGCAGTTCAGTCTCCATGGCAGGGCTATCTTTCTGGAGCATGGTATAACTAACCCTGTCTGCTCCCGGCGATGTATTCCGCCCCGGAATGGCGCGCCGGAGTTCGTGCGGTTGTATAGCGGCGTCAGTTTGGTGGGGCAGGAGGCAGGCCCGCTGGTACTCCAGCCATCTCCCTGGGTTGACTTGCTGCTGTCGCAACCTCGTCGCGTGGGGAAGGCGTGCCATAGAAGCCCTTGACGCAAAAAGCATGGCGAGGCGGTCAGGTTCCTCTTGAGGCCGGGGGTAGAGACGGCCCCCCGGTCGACCGCGCGAATTTCTCGCCACAGGAGGGACACAGGTGTGGTGGAGTCCAGGGAGGCACACCATGCAAGCCAATGCTCCTCTTTCACTCTGTCAACGGTCTCCCTGGCTAAGCGGACAGCAGCTCTGAGGAGTCGGCGGGTTTCCTCGGTGTTGGCCCGACGGTTAAGCCTCCTCGCCATGTTGACTCGGTGGTTCATCTCCCGGACCTCCTCGGAATAGTACCACCTGTCTCTGTGAAGCAGAGGTGGACGTTTGGACAGGGGGATGGCGGAATGGAAGGCTGCGACTAGGCGGACCTCGGCAGCGTCGACAGTATCAGGTCGGGGGTGTTCAGCCAGGTAGGTGTCAAGACACTGACTGAATTTAACCCAGTCAGCCCTGCGGAGGTTCCAACGAGGAGGGCGGGGCGGGAGGACAGGCGGTTGAATAGGGAGAGTGGTCACCGTGGCGATGTGTTCGCTCACAAGGTGGTGATGGAGCGACCAGCCCGCGTCAACCTCCAAGGGCCGTGACACGAAGGAGAGGTCCAAAACTCCCCCCGCGAGGTGCGTCGGCTCGCCAGTGTTGAGGAGCGCCACCCCGGGGGCCTTCTCAAGGGTGGCAGCGAGAAGGCGCCCCGCACGATTACGCCTCGTGGCTCCCCACCGCTCGTGGTGGGCGTTGAAATCCCCTCCGACGAACGTGGGCTCCTCGGCGGCAAGGGAGAACAGCTCGCTAAAGTCAGGGTCCTCCGCCGTCTGCCCACTATATACGCAGTAGAAGGTGAGGAGCGTCATGTTGATGTTGACGGCGACCGCTAATACCTCCACGCCGTCGCCGCAAGCCACGGGGTGAGGCACTCGTGAACAAGGAAGTGAATCCTTGACCAGGATACAACACCCGCGTGTCCGACCGGCCACGGCAGGGAGGTAGAAAGACCTGTAGCCGCGGAAGAAGAGGACGCGGTGTTCCGGCAGCAGTGTCTCCTGGAGGAGAACCACGTCGTGGGAGTCACGGGCTAACGTAGCACGCAGGAGGTTGGCCTTCGCGCGGGCGCCATAGACGTTCCACTGTAGGACAGAGAAGTGGCGGGTACCTACAGGGACATCCTCTTGGAGCGCGGGTCCCTGTTCATTACCGGGCGGGTCAGAAGCCCGGTCGTGGGCAGGGAGGTGGGAGCAGGAGGCTGCGTTTCCAATCGAGGATGCTGGGCGGTTGCAACTTGCGGGGGCGTCGCCAGGGGCGCTAAGTGGCCCGCGCGCGCGAGGGCAGGAGGCTCCGAAGGTGTGGTTGCCAGAGCAGGTGGGGGCGGTGTGGGTGGAGTTGGAAACGGCCCGCCGGGAGAGTTGGTCTGCGTAGGTGGAGCGGCAGCCTGCCTGGCTGGCGTCTCCGGGAAGAGGCTGCCTACCACTTCCTTCGCCGCGTCCGAGAAGACCTTCGGCTCGACGTCCGACTTCAGGACGGACGCAATAATCCTCCCGAAGCCCTCCAACAGGCCCACCATCACCTCCCTCTTGATGAGGATGTGGCCCGGAGGAGCAGCGGCGGGAGCCGCTGTGGTGATGGAGCGGGACTGGCTGGTGGCGGGCTGGGGACGGTGAGCGGGAGCGCGGGGCGGCTGGTTGTGCACCTGGCGAGCGGTGTGCTGTGTCGGCGGAGACGACGGCAGGCGTTGGGGAGTGAGAGGAGGGAAACTCTCCTCGTACCTGGCGGACGGAGGGGGGGCAGGAGGTGCCTGATCGGCTGGCTGGGGGAGGTGGGCCGTCGGGACCTCCGATGGCGCGGGAGGCAGTTGGCTGCCCCATCGGAAGGAGCCGGGAGGAGCCGGGCGGTGAGTGCCAACCCAACGCTGTTGCACTGTGCGTTGCCTGTCCACCAGCGCACGCCTGTTGGTGCAGTTCTTGTTACAGGCGTGGTGCTCCTGATGGCAATTCGGGCACTTCCTGGTGATCTCTTGACCCGCCTTGTATTTGGTGAGGCACCGCTCTGTGTCGTGCCTCGCCGAGCAGATGCCACATACCGGAGGGGAGCTGCACCTGGCCCGATGGTGACCGAACTGTTGGCAGTTGTAGCATCGGAGCGGTTCCTTGCTGTAGGGGTGGGTGTAAAATACCCCCCAGCTTCCCAAGTCCAGAGAGCCCGGCAGCGGCCCCGCGACGGTGATAAACACCTGACGAGTCGCCCCGTCCCGCGTCGTGCAACGTTGCGCCTCCAAAACACGGGGATGGCGAAGCAGTGGCTTCAGAGGCATGGCCACTGGGTAGGCGAGGAGCACGCCCTTGGTGTTGGCCCCCGGGGCCACCCTCAGGTTCACTGGTTTCCCGTTCACCTCCCTCACGCCAAGCAGGGTGTCGTGCTGGGCCTGTCCGGAAGGCGTGATAAGCACACAGCCGGATTCGAGGAACTTGAGGGATAGACGCTGCTGCAGTTGGTGTTCCAGCGCCTCGGCGAGATCGAGAGTAGTCTCGAATCCAGGGGTAGCTGGAATTAGAATCTTCGGCGGGGAAGCGGGTTGAGCAGCGGTGGGCGGCGGAGGGCGGACGCAGAGGTGGTGGGGACAGAGAAGACTGGTGGCGAGAGGGGTGCTGAGGGGGCGAGCTGTTCGGCGAGGTAGTAGTGGGAGAAGCGCCGGCGGACAAAGCAGAAGCAGCCGTGGAGGAGCGACGCTGTCTCTTGGGGCCTGCCGTCTGCCAGCCGTCATCACCCTCAGGGTTGCTGGTGGGTGACTCGGTATTGCGCCCGGGGGGTGCAGGAGCAGCCTCCTCGTCGAGCTCATCCACGATAATCTCCGACTCGGACGAAGAGAGCAAGCCCGACTCCGAGTCAGAGTCCTCCATGTGCTCGTGCACCCGCCGCGACTTACACGCCCGAGCAGTAGAGGGGTCGGCGGGCTCGTCAGGAGGTAAGCCCTCAGTTGACGAGGCAGCAGACGAGGAGGAGGAGCAGCGGGCACGCTTATGCTGGGCGTCACGGCCAGCGCCGGATTCAGGAGCAGCGGAGCAACCGGGGCCACGGCCACAGCCAGGAGTAGCAGGGCCGACAGAACCGGGGCCAGAGTGAGGGACAGAGGGGGGAGGGCCGGAGTCAGAGTCAGCGGGGCCACCAGGGCCAGAGTCAGAGTCAGCAGGGCCGCCAGGGCGAGAGTCAGAGTCAGCGGGGATGCCAGGGCGAGAGTCAGAGTCAGCGGGGGGAGGGCCGGAGCCGGGGCCAGAGTCAGATGGGCCACCCGGGCCCGCGGCGGCGGGGGGGGGAACCGCGGGGCCGGGGTCAGAGTCAGAGACAGCTGGGGGAGGGGCAGAAGAAGCAGTAGCAGAGGAGTGCTGAGTAGCGGTGGCAGAGATGGAGCGGGAAGCAGCACCGCGAGCGGGCGGAGGAAAGGGAGGAGAGCGGGAACGGGAAGCAGCACCGCGAGCGGGCGGAGGAGAGGGAGGAGAGCGGGTAGGAGCGCTACCAGCAGGCGGGGGGGTAAACTTACGACGAGATTTATGCTTCCCCATGACGGAGAAGCAGGGAGCAGTACGTAATGCCTAGTCCTAAAAACAAGACCGCCCCCGACGGCAACACAGCTAGCTAAGGGGAAGGGGAGGGGGCTAAATGCCAGTGGCCTACAACGACGGGTGGCTAAATGGTCCTCAGACTGGGCCCGTCGTTGCCCCTTTCGGGTCTGTCTCCTATAAGGGTCCCTGCGGCCATCCCACAGTTCCCAGTAAGCAGCCCTCTGAGGGCCCCTTTCGTGGACGTGCCCTACGCTGGCACTCCTTCAGGGTTCGGCGTCGGAAAAGAGTGGGGGTCTCTAATTGGCAGCTGTAGCACTGGTCTTAATACCAAAAACAGGTAGCGCACAGGCAGTGCGTGTGTACACGTACACGGCAAGTCAGGTGCAGTAGTGTGCTGGGAGCTGGCGCGAGGTGGAGGCCCACAGCGTGGTGAGCAGCACGGGGCAGCGCGTCACCGGGCGAGCGGGCCGGACAGCGTGCGCGGGGTGGTCAGCGCACGGTAAAATTCGGGCAACACTGGCGAGTGACTCATCGCGGTACTGTTGACTTGGAGCGGAGCGAGCGGGGCAGACGTCTTGTCAGGCGAATGCAGCAGGTCTGGTTGGGGCCGGCCAGTTAGGTTGCCACTTCAAAATTGCCAAATTCCCATAGATGGGCTTCATTTCTCCCACAGATTTCCCACGTCATGAAAACAATTTCAACAAAAAAAATCCACAAATTTAATTAAGGATAGAGAAAGTTTAACATGTTGCTTTACACATTATTTAGGTAGCATATATCAGTACATGTACATTAAGGGGCCTATAGCTTGCATAAACATAAATAAACAGGTAATGTTGATTAATTTACCCACAGTTAAGGGGCCTATAGCTTGGATAAACATAAATAAACAGGTAATGTTGATTAATTTACCCACAGTTAAGGGGCCTATAGCTTGCATAAACATAAACAGATAATGTTGATTAACTTACCCACAGCTGTGATATATTCAATGTAAGCCTATCTGTTACATTGTTACTTTCATCATATGTTTACCTCACTATTCCTACTAATCTATCAGCCATTCATCTTCCACTTCCTTCCAATCAGCATCTTTGGCATTAAAATTCTTTACCATTGTTTCTGATGGCGTAAAGGTAGCACACCCATCCATCCCTCACCACCACTCTCTCTCTCTCTCTCTCTCTCTCTCTCTCTCTCTCTCTCTCTCTCTCTCTCTCTCTCTCTCTCTGTATAATAATTATGATATTATGCATTATTTAACATTTTTGTGAAATTCCCATAAATTTACCAACATTTCCACAAAATTTCCACAATTTTTTTGTTCCCACGACACCTCCCACGTAGCCCTGTTTCTCCCACAGATTTGTGGGAAAATCCCACAAAGTGGCAACCCTGGGCCAGCCTTGTGTGTGAAGGATTTACCCCCTAAAAAAGGGGGAACGGGCCAGCCATTCCATTCCATTTAAGATTAACCCCCTTAAAAGGGGGACAGGGCCTTGGCCAAATGGCGGCCCTGTAAGGGGTGGGCGAGCAATGCAAGCTCGTTGCGGGTCTAGGGACGCCTCCGCCGCCGCCACAGCCACGGGTAACAGCCGGCGAGCAGCGACGGAGGCACGGGCCCTCCGGGCAGGCGCCCAGGGAGCAGCCCGTAGCGGTGCACGAGCGAGCCTTCCTTCCTTCCCTTAAGATTAACCCCCTTAAAAGGGGGACAGGGCCTTGGCCAAATGGCGGCCCTGTAAGGGGTGGGCGAGCAATGCAAGCTCGTTGCGGGTCTAGGGACGCCTCCGCCGCCGCCACAGCCACGGGTAACAGCCGGCGAGCAGCGACGGAGGCACGAGCCCTCCGGGCAGGCGCCCAGGGAGCAGCCCGTAGCGGTGCACGAGCGAGCAGCCCAGCAGTCGACTATAACCGCAGAGGGGTCACCCTCGCCTCTGCAGAAGGGCCACCCGGCTGCTCGCCCGAGGAGTGCTGGCGGTCCACTGACGAGCGAGCCTTCTTCTTCTTCTTCTTCGGTGATTTACCCCCTAAAAAGGGGGAATGGGCCTTTGTCTAGCGACGGCCCGTCGCAGGGCCGGATTCCCCCTATACCGGCGCCGCTAACTCGGGTTCGCGGGGACGCGAGGCGGCTCGCGCTCCCATTGGCTGGCTCGCCCGGCCGTCCCCGCCCTCCGATCCGATCCATGCAGACGACGGCCCCCGTGTCCAGCCCCGGGACATCGCTGGGGTCCAGCCGCTAAGAGTCCTGCAATGGAACGTGTGTGGCGTGCGAGGCAAGGTCAACCTCCTGCGAGCAGGGATCGGCACCGACGGCCTCGATGTCATCCTCCTGCAGGAGACACTCCCTCTGGAAGGCCAGTCGGTGTCCTTCAAGGGCTTCAGGGCCTTCTACCTCCCTGCCGTTGCCGGTGTAACGCGTGGGTGTGGCATCTTGGTCAGGGATGTACTTCCCTGCACCAGAGTGCTTCACCCCGCGATATGCGGTGACGGCGTGTAGGTATTGGCGGTTAAGGTGGCCTTGCCGAGCGCAACTGTCACGTTCTGCTGCGTGTACAGCAACCCCACCGCTGTACCAGGCCTGACAGAGCTCCTCTCCCTCGCCAACGATGAGCCCACTTTCATCGGGGGCGACTTCAACGCCCATCATGAGAGGTGGGGAAGCGGGAGGAGAAACTGCGCTGGGCGTCACCTTGCTGCAGCGTTGGGGGATGTGCCTCGGGTCGCCATCCTGAACACTGGGGAACCTACTCATGTCAGGGGAGGGGTGCTTGATGTATCCCTGGTCACGCGGCCACTCGACGTTGGTGCTACGTGGGCCATCTATCACAGCCTTGCCAGCGATCATCTCGCAACAGTCGTCACCCTTCCACTCTCGCCGCTACTGCCACCTCAAAGACCTGTGCGCTGGAACCTGGGCCTGGCGGACTGGGCAAGGTTTCGCAGAGCCGTCAACCACCACCTCGCCGACACTATCCGGCCAGACGACATAGAGGGGGCAGAGATGCGCCTGGTTGAAGCCTTCCGGCTTGCGGCGGATGAGGCGATCCCCCGTTCTCAGCCTGGGGTGCCCGCCCGTCGTGACCGCTGGTATTATTGTCCGGAGGTTCGTGAGGCCAACCACCGTATCAATCAGGCCCGGAAGCTCAACTGCCGGGTTAACACGGAGGCGACGAGGGACCTTTTAAAGGCTGCCATCCGTCTTGCCAGGGCGACCGCTGCCAGGGTGAAGGAAGAACACTGGATGAGGTGGTGCGGCACCCTTGACGTCAGTGTATCCACCGCTGTGCTCTGGCGCAAACTGAGAGCCGTGGCCAGGGGGCCGGTCGCCAGGCCGGCGTTGCACCCGCAGCCACAAGAGGAGGTGGAAAGGCTCGTTGATGCCTTTGTGTCCCGTGCTGCCTCTGAGAGACTTCCCCCTAACACCAGGGAACTGCAGAGGACGGCGTACCCGGCGAGAATGAGGGCCTTTAGGGAGGCCTGTCGTGAGGGACATGCCACCGACACCCCCATACAACTCCATGAGCTGGAGAAGGCCATCCCTGCTACCGATACCGCCCCAGGGGAAGACAAAATCCCATACGCCTTCCTTCGCCATGCTGGGTCTGCCATGCTTGAGGAAATTGTTGGCCTCTACAACGCCTCCTACTCACGCGGAACTGTCCATGCAACCTGGAAAACTGCCACCATCGTCACAATCCCCAAGAGCGGTAACGGAGGTGAGTTCCGCCCCATCTCCCTCCTGAGCTGCTTGGTGGAGACGCTGGAGAGGATTCTCCTCTCTCGCCTTCGGTGGGCGATGGGCCCCCTTCACCACCACCTGTTTGCCTTCCGCCGGGGCATGGGCACCAGAAATTGTGTGTCCATCCTCCTCTCTGGTGTCTTGTGTAGACAGGCTGTGGTGGTGTTCCTGGACCTGGAGAAGGCTTCCCAGCCCGCCACCTCACTCACTGTCCCGCGTTGCACTCCTGCTTCGCGCTGCCGCGTCAGGTTGCACTGTCTCGTGCACCTGTTCACGTGTCGCTTGTTACACGCGACTGTGTGACTGTTGCTTTTCTTTTCTTTTGTTTTTTGTTAGCTTGAGCCATTAGACCCTGGTGTGGTACGAAGCCGAACCCCTAGGGCATTGCCACGAGGGGGCCCCTTAGGATAAGGGGGTGGTCATAGGAAGCACCAGGGTTCTTGCTAGGTCCCCCAAGACCCATTAGGGGCAACAGTAGTGCTTGCCGAGCCCTTTAGAGCAGTGGTTCTTAACCCCTGGGTCGCGACCCAAAGTTGGGTCGCCAAGCCATTTGAATGGGTCACCATGGATATGTAGATTTATTATTTTCCCAATATTCCTATCTATATAAAATTAGATGTTCTGAATGAGGCAGAAGGAACTTGTCGTGCTCAACTGCCTCAAAAACTTAATTTCTCCACCTGTCATGCAGTGTGTGCAGATAATTGATATATATTAACATTATGGAAGCCTTATCACACGTATCCTGATTACTAATTTTATGCCCCAGTGTCAGCAGGGCCCGTGGACCATACCAGTGGGCGGGAGAACCTTCCCGTCTGTTCTGGCGGGCGTGGCGGCGCGGGGGATTATTTTTCTGTCACACGTTTTTACAAGCACAAGTAGTGTTTATGAAGCACAAAAGTGTTTATGAAGGTAAGGGCCGCCATGGTCGATCTGGACAGGATTTTGGGTCGCAGCCAAAAAAGGTTAAGAACCACTGCTTTAGAGGGTGGGTTTGCTGTAGCCCCCTGCTGTTGTAGGCTAGCGGCTTTTTGTTAGGCTAGTTCTGTTTTTCTTTACTTTTTTTTTTTTTTATATGTCCAGCTGTGGTTCAGCCTTCGGGCTGTCTCGTTGATAGGATGCCCTCTGACAAACGTGACCGCCCTGTCAGCGACTCGGACGTCTGCGACTCCGGGTCGCCCTTGGACAAACAGCTCCGCCTTAAGTCTGAGAGAGTGCGATGAGACGACCCTTGCCCCGCTCCCCCCCTCGTCTGATGATGAGTGGGTGCTGGTGGAGGGGAGACGTAGACGCCGCTCTCGGCTGACGCCCGCTGCCGCCGCTGCTCGACCCTCTGCCTCGTCCACCGCCACCGCTGCTGCCACGCCCGCCTCCTCTGACTCCTCGGCTGCCACCTTGTTCCACGGTAGGCGCCAGGCGCCCCCCAACCACGCCGCTACCTCTGCTGCCTCTGCCTCGCCCGGCACCGCTTCTACCTCCAACGCCGCTTCTGCTGCTTCCCTCCCTGCCACGCCCGGCACTGCTCCTCCACCACACCCCGAGTCTGCTGCTTCCGGCCCTTCGACCCCCAAAGTCCTGGTTCCTCCGACGGCGGGGTTCGATACGGCTCTCGACCTTGCCGAGGCCCTGGAGGAGCAGCTTGGCACCTGCTTGTAACTCCGTCTTTTAGAGTCGGGGAGCGTGCTTGCGACCCCGCCATCGGAAGCCGTGCTCCACTCCCTCCTGGCCGTTACCTCGGTTCAGGGCAAGCTTGTCACCCTGCGACAGGTTAGCGAGACCACCACCAAGGGCGTGGTGACCGCCTATCCCGTCGCAATGCCCCTGAAAGCCCTCCTTCGCCACCCAGACGTCCTCTCTGCAGACAGGTGCCTGACGCGGGACGGGTTCGCCACCAGACAGGTGATGATCACCCTGAAGGGGCCACTTCCGGGCTCCCTAGACCTGGGTAGCTGGGGGGTATTCTACACCCGCCCCTTCAACAAAGAGCCTCTGAGATGCTACCGCTGCCAACAATTCGGGCACCACCCCTCCCGATGCAACCGCCCCGCTGTGTGCGGCATGTGCTCCGGGCCGCACATGACAGAGGGGTGCTTGGAAAAATACAAGGCCGGGGAGGAGGTGCAGGCAGCTTGTCCGAACTGCAAGTTGCACCACCATGCCTGGAGCCGCCGCTGCCCCACACGGAGGACTATAGTCGAGCGAGGCATCCAGAGGCAGGTGGAATGGCAGGCCGCCCTCAACCCGTCTCGCCCTGCTTGGACCCGACAGTCCCGCTCCCTCTCCCGCCCCCGCCACGTGCAAGCCCCTCCTGCTCCAGCAACGCTCGCCTCCGAGGAACACTTCCCCAGCCTCCTTCCGCCAAGCGCCACCCGAGCCACAACCCCAACCACAGCGGCACCACCTGCCCCGCAACCTCGTGCGGACGCCATCAAACCCTCAACCTCAACACCTGCCTCACAACTATCTCCTGCCTCCACCTCGGGCCCCTCGCAGCGGCAACACCGTGCTCCCACACCGCCCCCCCCCGCCCAAGGCACAGCGCAAACACCGACGGCGCAACTGTCAGTCCCCGCAACGTCCGCAGGCTCCACCACTAGGGTCAGTGCTCGTCACCAAGGACGCGCATGCTAATAAGTTTTGCCTTGGCCCTCACCACTCTACTACAGCTGACGCCGGACAAGGCAGCGATAGAGGTAATTGCAAAGGCGACCGTGGCGGAGCACTTTCCGACAACTGCAAACACAGCTCCAACACCGGCTGCGCCTCAAGAAATACGGAGCCCCGCCTCTCTTCCCGCCGAGCCCATGCCGACCGTTACCCCCCTCCCTCACCTGTGATGGACACAGACGCTCCCGAGGCTCCCGCCACCCAGAGCTCACCACCGGGTTAGACAGCAGTCACCTTCGCCATCGGCCGCTCCCCACCACGGTCGCACGTCCCGGTGCGAACAGTCCCGCCGCGCTCCCGCATCCCACAGCCCAAGCGGAAGGTGGAGCAGAGGCGCCGCGGCCTTGCGCCCATCCTCACGACGGACCCCGTGTCCACCCCGGGGGCGTCCGCGAGGGGCGGCCGCTGAGCGTACTGCAGTGGAACGTCTGTGGCGTGCGGAGCAAGGTCCACCTCCTGCGAGCTGCGTTGGTACCGGCAACTTCGATGTCGTCCTCCTGCAGGAGACACTCCTGGGTGAGGGCCAGTCGGTGCGGTTTAAGGGCTACAGGGCCTTCTACCTCCCTGCCGTTGTCGTTGCGGCGCGTGGGTGTGGCATTTTGCTCAGGGATGCACTTCCCTACACTAGGGTGACTCATCCCGTGCCATGCGGTGACGGCGTGGAGGTGCTGGCAGTAAGGGTGGCCTTGCCGAGCGCGACCATAGAGCTTTACTGTGTGTACAGTGGCCAGGCTGCGGTTGCAGACTTCACCGAGCTTTTCTCACGCCGCCGATGAGCCCACCTTCATCGGCGGCGACTTAAACGCATACCACGAGAGGTAGGGGAGCCGCCAGAACAACTGTGTCGGCCGCCATATCGCAACAACGCTGGCGGACCTGCCGACTGTCACTCTGCTCAACACGGCGGAGCCCACTCACGTCCGCGGGGGGGTGCTGGATACCTCTCCCTGGTGTCGCAGCCTCTTGCTGTCGGCGCGACGTGAGCCCTGCATGACAGCCTAGCCAGTGACCACTTTGCCACTATCACCACCCTACCTGTGGCACCGCCTGTGCCTCCGCAGCGGCCGGCACGCTGGAACTTGAGCAGGGCTAACTGGCCTAGGTTCCGTGCGGCGGTTGCTCGTCATCTGGCTACCACCGACAGGCCTGACGACTTAGAGGGGGCGGCGGGGCGCCTGATTGAGATGTTCCGCAGTGCAGCTGACGAGGCCATCCCCACCACCAGACCTGCGAAGCGGAACTATAAGGACCGGTGGTACTACAATGCGGACATAAAAGAGGCCAACCACCGAGTAAATCAGGCGCGTAAACTCAACAGGCGTCACAACACCGACGCCACGAGGGGCCTCCTCCGGGCGGCCATCCGCCGGGCTAAGGCAACTGCAGCGAGGGTGCAAGAGGAGCACTGGCTATCCTGGTGCGACACGCCGGTGTATCCACTGCCGTGCTCTGGCGGAAGCTCCGAGCGGTTGCACGAGGGGCCAGGCCTAGGCCGCCGCTTCACCAGCAGCCTCAAGTCGAGGCCGGGAGACTGCTTACCACCTCCGGCCACCAGGGAGCTCCAGAGGGAAGCCTACGCTGCCAGGATCGAGGCATTCACGGCAGCCTGCAGGGGGGACCAAGCTGCCGACTCCCCCATCCGCGTGGAGAAGCTTGTGCGAGCCATCCCCAGGAAAGACACTGCCCCTGGAGATGATGCCATACCGTATACATTCCTCCGGAACGCTGGGGCGGAGATGCAGGACGAAATAGCGGCTATTTTTAACAAGTCCTATACTCTCGGTGCCCTTCCCGCGGCATGGAAAACAGCCACCATTGTCCCTATCCCCAAGGGCGAAGATGGCCAACACCGCCCCATCTCCCTTCTCAGCTGCCTGGGGAAGACGATGGAGAGGGTAATCCTCTCTCGCCTCCTCTGGACCATGGGCCCTCTGCACCACCATCTGTTTGCCTTCCGGCAAGGCAGGGGGACACAGGACTGCGTCTCCACCCTCCTTTCAACCATCCTCGATAGGGCGGTGATAGTGGTGTTCCTCGACTTAGAAAAAGCTTTCGAGCTTGCATCGGCGCCTGCCATTCTCTCGATCCTGGCGGAGAAAGGTGTACGGGGCCGCCTTTTAGCCTGGATAGGACACTACCTCATGGGTCGACAGGCCGTAGTGCGCTATCAGGGCTGTACTTCCGCTGTTGAGCACCTGGAGAACGGCACGCCACAGGGTGGAGTGCTGAGCCCCGTTCTCTTTAACCTGCTAGTCGAGAAACTGGCGGCCCTCCCGACTAGCAGGTATTGCAAAGTGCTGTGCTATGCTGATGACGTGGCCATGGTGGCTACGGGGCCAAATCCTGTGGCCAGCGCTCGCCTACTCCTCCGCCGCCTCACCCAGGCTTGTGCTTCCCTCGGCCTCGTCGTCAACAGGGAAAAGACCAAGGCAATGATGTTCCGGCAGAGGCGTCCTCCCGAGCCTCTCCTGCTTGGCGGCGAGCCGATACCGTGGGTGCCCTCGTACAAGTACGTGGACATGACCATCGACTCACGGCTTTCATTTGTGCCACACATCGCTTCTCTCAGTGCGAGGGTGAAGAGCCGCACCAACATCATGCGCGCCCAGGCACGGACGGAGGGCGGTGCGAGCGGCAGGGTGCTGAGGTGATTTTATGTCCAGGGGGTGAGGGCGGCAGGGTGCTGAGGTGATTTTATGTCCAGGCGGTGCGCTCCTGTGTGGACTATGGGTCGCCATGCCTCCTCGCCGTTAACACCGCTGCACTCGAGCCGCTTGAGGTGGCCCAGAACGCGGCACTCCGCCACATTCTCGGGGCCCCGTGATGGACAAAATGCGTGTGCCCAGGAGAGGAGGCCCGATTGCCCTCCATCTCCACCAGGGTCAACCAGCTCTCCATCAGCCACCTAGTTAAGCTGCTCCGCCTCAGGGTGTCGGAGTCACTCCCTGACTCCGTGGGGCAGGCCCTCCTACAAGACCCAGACCTTTTCCGACGAAGGTTGTGGGCGGCGGTAGGAGCTGCTAGGCTAAGGCCACATGCCCTGAGTAGTAACATATGTACGGAAGTGGGGGTTGCCTTCGCGGGGGGGACTGGAAGTGGGGGTTGGGGGGGTCAGCCGGGGGGTTAAGGAAGAGGGGGTATCTGGACCCCCCCCCCATCTCTTTTACCTTTTCACCAACCCCCCCCCCCACCCCAACCCCCACCCCTCTCGGACTAGCGTACGGAAGCGGGAGGGTGACGGGGTTCTTGAAGGGTTAAGATAAGATCTTGGGTCCTCGAATGACCACGAGATTATAATCACGGAAAAGGTTAAGGACATTAGGTTAATGACCAGGCTGGAATATGAATTTACTCTCTAATGCAAGTCCGAAAGTAAAAAAAAACATCGCCATTGAACGTAAGACTCGATAAATTATTTAAGTTTTTGCTAGATGTATTGTATCATTATCTTCTTATTTCTCATTTCTCAACTTGTTTCTTCTTATTTCTTTCCTCAACTTATATATATATTTTTTTTACTCCGGTTTTTTGGTACCATCTAACCCTAAACACTGCAGCACCAAGTCTTTTTTTTCTGATTTTGCATTAATTAATGTCTTATATCTCATTTCTTAACTTATTTCTTCTTATTTCTTTTCTCAACTTGCATTTCTTCATATTTTCTGCCTGCTCTTCGGTGTCATATGACCTTAGGCGTTGCCGCATCGAGTTTACCTTTTTCCGTGAAAAAGGGATCATGTGTGTGTGTGTGTGTGTGTGTGTGTGTGTGTGTGTGTGTGTGTGTGTGTGTGTGTGTGTGTGTGTGTGTTCCATTCCCCTCTGATTCTTGAGAAATCTGCGGCTAGCTCGAAATTTTGTGGGCCAACTTTTTCAGCCGAATATATGCTCCGAAGCGGAATTTAGTGAGGATTCTTATGGTATCTTCAAATTCCTCATACGTCTATTAGTTCCCGAGTTACACCGAGAAAACTGATTTTTTTTTCTCTCGTCAGAGTAGCCTAACAAATAAAAATCACTCAAAGCTCCTCATCTACGTTCCTTAGAAAGATTGCCATATGTTACTAGTAAGAAACTTATCCCAACAACAGCAAATTTGGCGCACTTTCATTTTTTTTCTTCTGATTTTGCATTAATTAATGTCTTATATCTCATCTCTTAACTTCTTTCTTCTTATTTCTTTTCTCAACTTGCATTTCTTTATATTTTCTGCCTGCTCTTCGGTGTCATTTGACCTTAGACGTTGCCGCATCGAGTTTACCTTTTTCCCTAGATCAAGATAGCGCTCAACCGAAGGCAACCCAGAAATACCTCAGTGAGTCAGCGAATGGAAGGGAGAAAGAGCGATGTGAGAGGAAAAGTGTGCGCGTGTGTGTGTGTGTGTGTGTGTGTGTGTGTGTGTGTTCCATTCCCCTCTGATTCTTGAGAAATCTGCGGCTAGCTCGAAATTTTGTGGGCCAACTTTTTTAGCCGAATATATGTTCCGAAGCGGAATTTAATGAGGATTCTTATGGTATCTTCAAATTCCTCATACGTCTATTAGTTCCCGAGTTACGCCGAGAAAACTGATTTTTTTTATCTCGTCAGAGTAGCCTAGCAAATAAAAATCACTCAAAGCTCCTCATCTACGTTCCTTAGAAAGATTCCCATATGTTACTATTAAGAAACTTATCCCAACAACTGCAATTTTGACGCACTTTCATCGAAAACTTAATTTTTAATCATTTTTTATTTACTTCTATGGCGCGTTTCGCGTCATCGTCCGCCAGAACCTTTTACCCTTGATGACACGAAATGCGTCATCGTGCGCGAGAGGGTTAAATAAGTCAGATTTATCTCAAATTCACTGTCTGGGCAGACAAATATTCGGAAAAGAGAAGGCAAACCAGTTTGTAGATATATATAAATATGCTGTATATTCACATCCTTATGGATATCTTCTTGTTGATTTGGGTATAAATACTCCTGAATCTCTACAGTTTCGCTCAACTCTCCCTTCCATCATACCTTTCTCCCTCCCTCTTCTCTCTCATCCCCCCTCCCTCCCTCCCTCCCCTTCCCTTTCCTTCCCTCGTGTTATTAAATAAGTCAGATTTATCTCAAATTCACTGTCTGGGCAGACAAATATTCGGAAAAGAGAAGACAAACCAGTTTGTATATATATATATATATATGTATATATATATATATATATATATATATATATATATATATATATATATATATATATATATATATATATATATATATATATAGATATATATATACGTCCTTATGGATATCTTCTTGCTGATTTGGGTATAAATACTCCTGAATCCCTGCAGTTTCGCTCAAACATTGTTGGAGAGCCTCCCAGGTGAACGCGTATTCCAATGGTGAACTCCAGGAAAAAGAAACTCTTACACGTTATATACTCCCAGCATAACGAACCCTACGATTTAAGCTCTCAGCTACTTCTGATCTTACTCTCTTAAGCCTTTGCAGCTGCTTTCTTAAACCCTCGAAGCCCGCCTTCCTGAAGTCAGGTATTAAGTGTTGTTTCTGCTGACTCTATCCTCCCATTTAATATTAAATTTAATTTCCTTATGATCACTGTTACCTAATGAACCCGCAACCTCAATGTTGTTTATTATGTCCTCTTTATTAGTTAACAACAAATCCAAAATATTTTCTTCCCTCGTTGGTGTTCTAATTAACTGCTTAAGGAAACTATCCTACGGCGGGAAATGAAAAAGAACCATGCAACATGGAAAAACTGCATGGAAATTTGTGTGCCTGTGAGAACAAGACAACGCTTGCTGAGCACCCAATGAAGATCACAAGACTAAGATGATTTCCACCTGCGGGATATACTGTTAAATTTATTAATCATGCTAAAGCATATGAGCTATCTTATTTAGCATTCTATGACTTTGAGAGTATTATCGTAAAGCCTTCTTCGAATGGATGTAAAGATACATCACTTTGCCATAGCGTATGCTTACATTATAGTGAATAGAAACGGAGAAACAGTAGAAAACGGATCCTATTGTGGAAGTAATGCTGTCAACCATTTTAGCTGAACCCACACTGTTTTGTATATAGAACGAACTTACATTAGCTGAACTCACACTGTTTTGTATATAGAACGAACTTACATTAGCTGAACTCACACTGTTTTGTATATAGAACGAACTTACATTAGCTGAACTCACACAGTTTTGTATATAGAACGAACTTACATTAGCTGAACTCACACTGTTTTGTATATAGAACGAACTTACATTAGCTGAACTCACACTGTTTTGTATATAGAACGAACTTACATTAGCTGAACTCACATTGTTTTGTATCTAGAACGAACTTACATTAGCTGAATTCACACTGTTTTGTATATAGAACGAACTTACATTAGCTGAACTCACACTGTTTTGTATATAGAACGAACTTACATTAGCTGAACTCACACTGTTTTGTATATGGAACGAACTTACATTAGCTGAACTCACACTGTTTTGTATATAGAACGAACTTACATTAGCTGAACTCACACTGTTTTGTATATAGAGCGAACTTACATTAGCTGAACTCACACTGTTTTGATTATAGAACGAGCTTACAATAGCTGAACTCACACTCTTTTGTATATAGAACGAACTTACATTAGCTGAACTCACACTGTTTTGAATATAGAACGAACCTACATTAGCTGAACCCACACTCCTGGAAGAAGTTCAAATTTCCTGAAGGCTACAATAAAATCAATATGACCGATGAAGATACGGCACGTCACAATGAATAAACTCACTGTCTTCTCTGTAAATACGGGTTTTAAAAGGTAAAGGAGTAAAACATCATGACCATGAAAAATCAGGAAACAATTACATTGAAGCTTATTGTAATAGATGCAACCCTCAAATGAAAAAAAATCACAAATTGCAGCGCACTCTCATTGCACATAATGCGGATTACGACATGACGTTATTCCCGCGTGAATTAACGCTACCTGACTTTGAAAATCAAAGTAAGACCAAAATATTCAGTTCACAAATACCATGAAGTCATTATAAATGACTTGAGATTTATTGACGCGTATGTCTTTATGTCTGGATCACTCGCGGCTTTAGCGAACCAATTCATCAGCAATGGGAACGAACCCATATGCACACAACAGATGTTGAAAGATGTGCCAGCACCTGCGTTACCATTATTGATCAAGGGAAAGTAGGTTTTTTGTTATGACTATATGGATTCGATGGAACGACTTTCTGAGACACGTCTTCCATCCCGCGAAGATTTTTTCAATTCGCTTCAAGAAGCAGAACTTTCCGAAAGTGATTATAAACATGCTCAGAATGATTGGAAAGTAGCTGGGTGTCAGAGCCTGATGGACTATTTGTTACTTTATGTAAAAGTGGATGTTGACCTTCTATGTGCTGTCTTCCTAGAGTGGAGAGGTATTTTGAAAACCCAGTGGAGGTTGGATATTGTAAATTATGTTAGCCTGCCAGGATTTGCCTATGACTCTTTTCTATTAACCCTAGAACACTAACCTTAGAAAAAGTCACACCACTACTAACCATGGGTACATCATACCCGATTTTGAAAAAAAAAAAAAATTAAATGTAAAGTTTTAATGGAATAAAGTTACATGAAGGGACTTCAAACTTTGTATCTTGACTTAACATTAAGAAGAACTGAAAAACGTATTGTTTTGGTATGAAAATCAGGTACTGAAAAATGTTACTAAAAATAGGAAAAATGTTCAAAAATTTCAAAAAAAAAATTTCATAAAAAAAATTATCATCCGATGGCTTCCAAACTTCTTGTATGGCCTCCCAGGTCCTGTGATCCACTGCACAGGTGATCACTAAAAAAGTACGTAAACAATATCCTAGGGACATGTACAACACCCTGTATCACCAACCATGGGTATGCCGCACCCGAATGTAGGCCTACAACAAAGGTGAGCAGAGAGAGCGAGACAACGTGACCTTCCCCTACACTGTCAAGCGGGCACATGAAGCTACTGAGGAGGTGGGTACCCTCAGAGCACCGGAACCATACACAATGGCAATGACGTCATTCGCATGGGTACCTCATACCCATGGTTAGCGTTCTAGGGTTAAAAACACAGCAGGAATTAGAGATGTTTAGTAGCCCAGACATATATCATTGCATTCAAACAAATGTGCGTGGGGGCTACACAAGTGTTGTGCGTCGTTTTGTACGCACCAATAACATCTACACGAACCCTCAGTTTAATCCAAAACATGATAGAAACACTTTCCTTTCATATCTTGACTTCAACAGTCTTTATCCCACTGTAATACAAGAGAAATTACCATGTGGAGATATGAGAAAGCTAGATGAGACATAAATACACTGGTTTTTGAGCGGGAGGGGGGCTAGATCAATCAAGCAACCGATGACGATTTTGAATACCTCATTCTGTGCGATACTCCCCTTCAGCTGCCACATTCTCTTGGATGATATCAGACGTGTTCGGATCTGTTGGGATGTGGTTGTGTTAGATGTGAAATAACATACGACAGTGGAACATGGAAGGAAAGAGTATGTCCACACAGTAAAATACAGAGATGAGGATTGCACTGCATTAGTTGAGTGATTACACGATGTAAATTGAAATTCTTTGGATACTGAAAGGATGTACGGGGACAACTGGATGAGAAGGGAGAGATATGCAGATTTTTATGTTATATAGCTAGTTACACCAATGAAGACTTAGGACATACACATTAAGAAAGACCACAATTTTGGCTGCTAGACGGAAAATCACTAGATGTCAAAGTGCCAGGGCATTGAAGGAAGTAATAATAAGAAAAGAAATAATAATTAATGAGTATAAATATATTTATGATATTTGTGTTTATCTTAATAATAGTATTGGAATTTTCAAACCCTAATAATATATTAAATAAATATTGATAAATTAATGAAAATAAATACAGTAACTGTACTAATACTACCACTAACAATATTGACAGCACTGCCCTTAATAGACTGAGCAATAAACTGAGTCTGAAATATAGCCATAACTGAACTGTCTCTGTCTGAGTGTTATGTGTAGCTTGCTCCATGCACCGTGATAGGAATGGCATAGATGCATGCAGGTTGCTGAGATACTTACAGTCACCAGCCACTTGTAGATATGGCACCAAAATGTGTTGGAAGCATTGGCGGCTAACTTCTATTTATTTAATTATTATTTTCTTTATACAAAGGAGACAGCTCAAGGGCAACAAAGCGTACTAGAAAAAAAAGCCCCACTACTCACCATTCTCAAACAGACAAAAGTAGAGTCTTGATACACTCTTCTTGAAGGTCAAATTATAGGCAGGAGGAAATGCAGACGATGGAAGGCTGTTCCAGAGTTTATCAGTGTAAGGGATGAAAGAGTGGAGATGCTGGTTAACTTTTGCATAAGATGTTTGGCAAGATAGAACATGCAGTAATTGACTTAAATCAGAAAAGTATAGATTTAGGAGGGAAATGGGCAGGCACTGGTTTAGTAATAGGGTGGTGGAGGAATGGAATAGACTCAGCAATCACATCGTGATTGCAGGGACGATAGCTTGTTTTAAGAGCAAACTGGATAGCTACATGGACGAGGCTGATAGGTGGTAATGGGGAGGAATCTAGAGCTGTCGTGTGTAGGCCATTCGGCCTCTTGCCGCGGGAGGAGGGGAGGCATGCAGTTAGCAAGTTCAGAGCAGCTGTCAGCGTGAAAATGATTAGAATTTCCACATTATCATTATTTATATATATCACTTACCCCGGCTGGCATCCTTCCGTAATAAATGTAGCTTCACACCAGGCTATGTCCTCTATATCACCACAAAGGGACATGGTTTGAAACTCCGGCTGGTAAACGTGGCGGCCGCGGCGGTGTTATGATTTTTGAACGAGGCAGCGTTGCAATCGGAGCAGAGAAAGATATTGCCGCGAATAGCGATATAATAAACAGTATAAGTTAGTTCAAGATAATTATATTCACTCACTCTTTCCCCCTACAAACCAATGATTCAATGTAAATCATTACTGATAGAAGCCAGCGTGCGTGCTAAAACAATGAGTTTGGAAGAAAAACATGATCACATTGTTTTTAAAGAACGGCAGTAGGGCTACAACCTTGGTTCATTCCGGTATGTATACAGAAAGGTTAAACACATAAATCACATCTAACCACTGGTAGCCTCCCACAAATGCAGAGAAAGTAATATAATTGCGGTCTAGTGAGTTTGCTTGTTTGTTTGTTTGTTTGTTTGTTTGCTTGCTAGCTAGCTAGCTAGCTAGTTAGTTTGTTTGCTAGCTAGCTTGTTTGTTTGTTTGCTTGCTTGCTAGCTGGCTAGCTAGCTACCTTGTTTCTTTGTTAGCTAGCTAGTTTGTATGTTTGCTTGCTAGCTAGCTAGTTTGTATGTTTGCTTGCTAGCTAGCTACCTTGTTTGTTTGCTAGCTAGTTTGTTTGTTTGTTTGTTTGTTTGCTTGCTTGCTTGCTTGCTAGCTAGCTAGTTTGTTTGTTTGTTTGTTTGCTAGCTAGTGAGTGTGTTTGTTTGTTTGCTACCTAGCTAGTTATTTTCTTTGCTAGCTAGCTAGCTAGCTTGTTTGTTTGTTTGTTTGTTTGTTTGTTTGTTTGTTTGTTTGCTAGCTAGCTAGTTTGTTTGTTTGTTTGTTTGTTTGTTTGTTTGTTTGTTTGTTTGTTTGTTTGTTTGCTAGCTAGCTAGCTAGCTAGCTAGCTACCTTGTTTTTTTGCTAGCTAGCTAGTTTGTTTGTTTGCTTGCTAGCTAGCTACCTTTTTTGTTTGCTAGCTAGCTAGTTTGTTTGTTTGTTTGTTTGCTTGCCTGCTTGCTAGCTAGCTAGCTAGTTTGTTTGTTTGTTTGTTTGCTAGCTAGCTAGTGAGTGTGTTTGTTTGTTTGCTACCTAGCTAGTTATTTTCTTTGTTAGCTAGCTAGCTAGCTAGTAGGCTAGCTTGTTTGTTTGTTTGCTAGCTAGCTAGTTTGTTTGTTTGTTTGTTTGTTTGCTTCCTTGCTAGCTAGCTAGCTAGTTTGTTTGTTTGTTTGTTTGCTAGCTAGTGAGTGTGTTTGTTTGTTTGCTACCTAGCTAGTTATTTTATTTGCTAGCTAGCTAGCTAGCAAGCTAGTTTGTTTGTTTGTTTGTTTGTTTGTTTGTTTGTGTGTGTACTAGTTAGCTAGCTAGCTTGTTTGCTTGTTTGCTAACAAGTTTGTTTGTTTGTTTGTTGCTAGCTAGCTTGTTTGTGTGTTGCCAGCTAGCTTGATTGTTTGTTTGTTGGTCGGTCGGTTTGTTGGTTTCTTCCTTTTCTAGCTCGTTCGTTCAACTGAGTTAGTTTGTTTGTTTGTTTGCTTGCTTGCTCGCTAGCTAGTTTGTCTTTTAGTTTGTCAGCTAGCTAGTTTTGTGTTTGTCTGTTAGCTTGCCCGTTTGCTTGTATTGGCAGGCAGGCAGGCAGGCAGACAGGCAGGCAGGCAGGCAGGCAGGCACACCTATTTACATGCCTGCACACCTACTTTCATAGAAACGTATTTGCAGCTTTTTAGTCATCCACCTGTCTACTGTTGGGCATGTAAACGCTTGCCCAGGGTTCCGGCGGGCT